>NC_138309.1:87525000-87547500 GCF_965601325.2 Salmo salar | reverse complement strand
AAGAAGCAGGGGATGGTGAGAGAGAGAAGAAGCAGGGGATGGTGAGAGAGAGAAGAAGCAGGGGATGGTGAGAGAGAGAAGAAGCAGGGGATGGTGAGAGAGAGAAGAAGCAGGGAATGGTGAGAGAGAGAAGAAGCAGGGGATGGTGAGAGAGAGAAGAAGCAGGGGATGGTGAGAGAGAGAAGAAGCAGGGAATGGTGAGAGAGAGAAGAAGCAGGGGATGGTAAGAGAGAGAAGAAGCAGGGGATGGTGAGAGAGAAGAAGCAGGGGATGGTGAGAGAGAGAAGAAGCAGGGGATGGTGAGAGAGAGAAGAAGCAGGGGATGGTGAGAGAGAAGAAGCAGGGGATGGTAAGAGAGAGAAGAAGCAGGGGATGGTGAGAGAGAAGAAGCAGGGGATGGTAAGAGAGAGAAGAAGCAGGGGATGGTGAGAGAGAGAAGAAGCAGGGGATGGTGAGAGAGAGAAGAAGCAGGGGATGGTAAGAGAGAGAAGAAGCAGGGGATGGTGAGAGAGAGAAGAAGCAGGGGATGGTGAGAGAGAGAAGAAGCAGGGGATGGTGAGAGAGAGATGAAGCAGGGGATGGTGAGAGAGAGAAGAAGCAGGGTGTGGTGAGAGAGAGAAGAAGCAGGGGATGGTGAGAGAGAGATGAAGCAGGGGAGGTAAGAGAGAGAAGAAGCAGGGGATGGTGAGAGAGAGAAGAAGCAGGGGATGGTGAGAGAGAGATGAAGCAGGGGATGGTGAGAGAGAGAAGAAGCAGGGGATGGTGAGAGAGAGATGAAGCAGGGGATGGTGAGAGAGAGAAGAAGCAGGGGATGGTGAGAGAGAAGAAGCAGTGGATGGTGAGAGAGAGAAGAAGCAGTGGATGGTGAGAGAGAGAAGAAGCAGGGGTTGGTAAGAGAGGACAGGGAATGATCACCCCAATAATTACAGTGGGATATGCGTCAACAGCAACCTTGGGAAAATCCTCTGCATTATCATTAACAGCAGACTCGTACATTTCCTCAGTGAAAACAATGTACTGAGCAAATGTCAAATTGGCTTTTTACCAAATTACCGTACGACAGACCACGTATTCACCCTGCACACCCTAATTGACAAACAAACCAAAAGAAAGGCAAAGTCTTCTCATGCTTTGTTGATTTAAAAAAAGCTTTTGACTCCATTTGGTCTGAGGGTCTGCTATACAAATGGATGGAAAGCAGCATTGGGGGGAAATAACATACGACCTTGTAAAATACATGTTAAAATTGGCAAAAAACACACACATTTCTTCCCACAGGGCCGTGGGGTGAGACAGGGATGCAGCTTAAACCCCACCCTCTTCAACATATATATCAATGAATTGGCGAGGGCACTAGAACGGTCTGCAGCACCCGGCCCTCACCCTGCTAGAATCTGAAGTCAAATGTCTACTGTTTGCTGATGATCTGGTGCTTCTGTCCCCAACCAAGGAGGACCTACAGCAGCACCTAGATCTTCTGTACAGATTCTGTCAGACCTGGAACCTGACAGTAAATCTCAGTAAGACAAAAATAATGGTGTTCCGTTAAATTCTACAACCTGGAGAAGAGTCCCCTAAGCAAGCTGGGGCTCTGTTCATAAACACAAACAGACCCCACAGAGCCCCAGGACAGCAACACAATTAGACCCAACCACATTATGAGAAAACAGAAATATAATTACTTGACACATTGGAAAGAATTAACAAAACAACAGAGCAAACTAGAATGCTATTTGTCCCTAAACAGAGAGACACAGTGGCAGAATACCTGACCACTGTGACTGACCCAAACTTAAGGAAAGCTTTGGCTATGTACAGACTCAGTGAGCATAGCCTTGCTATTGATAAAGACCGCCGTAGGCAGACCTGACTCTCAAGAGAAGACAGGCTATGTGCACACCGCCCTCAAAATGAGGTGTAAACTGAGCTGCACTTCCTAACCTCCTGTCAAATGTATGACCATATTAGAGACACATATTTCCCTCAGATTACACAGATCCACAAAGAATTAGAAAACAAATCCAATTTGATAAACTCCCATATCTATTAGGTCAAATACCACAGTGTGCCATCACAGCAGCAAGATTTGTGACCTGTTGCCACAAGAAAAGGTCAACCAGTGAAGAACAAACACCATTGTAAATACAACCCATATTTATGTTTATTTATCTTCCCTTTTGTACTTTATCCATTTGTTTATTTAACCTTTCATTTGACATTTGTAATGTCTTTATTATTTTGGAGTGTAATGTTTACTGTTCATTTTTATTGTTTATTTCACTTTTGTATATTATCTACTTCACTTGCTTTGGCGATGTTAACATATGTTTGCCATGCCAATAAATTGAATTGAATTGAGAGAGAGAAGGAGAGGGGGATGATTAGTGAGAGGGGGATGATTAGTGAGAGGGGGATGATTAGTGAGAGGGGGATGATTAGTGAGAGGGGGATGATTAGTGAGAGACAGAGAGAGAGAGACCCACTAACGTGACGGTCAGATGCATCACAGGTCACTGATGCAGACGGGGGGGTGATGGTCAATAAATCCTACTGTCATATTCTGATGTGATGGGTAAGAGCCGCGTCGACGGAGGGTGGAGGGTAAGAGCCGCGTCGACGGAGGGTGGAGGGTAAGAGCCGCGTCGACGGAGGGTGGAGGGTAAGAGCCGCGTCGACGGAGGGTGGAGGGTAAGAGCTTGTTGATGGAACACGGTATCATTAAGAGACCAGTCATATCCATAATCCATCAGCTTGATCAACACCATATAGAACAGTATTGGTTAATACAGAAAGGACCCTGATGGGGGGGGATGCTAATTAGGTGAAGCTGCTAATTCACAGTGGTCGTAATGAATCTCCTATATGCTTAATGTATCTGTGAATGGGCATCATTTCTCATCTGCTGTTTTCGCCCTCTTAATCAACGGGTCATGTCCTAACACTCAGAGAGAGAGAGAGAGAGAGTATTCAAGGTTCCCAAGCGTATCGAGACCAGATGCAGAAACATGATTTATTAATATAATAGGACTTGTTGGACAAGGAGAAATAATCATCCTAATTCAGAAGGTTTTCCTCTTAAGTTGTCAATAGTAGTAGGCCGGGAATTTAATAACTCTCTATTACAGCCGCCTGCATTGACGTCATAAAGAAACATGGTTTTATTATTGTACTGGTAGTGTCATTCTATCCTGGTGTCTCCACTGTCAATTGATTCTGATGAGTCATTCCGGAGCTTCCACAGCGTCGTCGTCCCCCCCCCACCAGCGTTCCCTCCGGTGTTCCCAGCATTCCTTTCCCCCTCTGGGAGCCACGACGCCTGCTTCCTGCATTCCATCTGGGGCAGAATTTGAATGTCTTTTCCCTGGTGGAACACAGTAGAGTGGAGCAAATCCATACCTCCATCTTTACTTCCCTCCATCTTTCCTTCCTTCCATCCCTCCATCCTTCCATCCCTCCTTCCATCCCTCCATCCTTCCATCCCTCCTCCTTCCATCCCTCCTTCTATCCCTCCATCCTTCCATCCCTCCTCCTTCCATCCCTCCTTCTATCCCTCCATCCTTCCATCCCTCCTCCTTCCATCCTTCTATCCCTCCATCCTTCCATCCCTCCTCCTTCCATCCCTCCATCCTTCCATCCCTCCTCCTTCCATCCTTCCATCCCTCTATCCTTCCATCCCTCTATCCTTCCTTCCATCCCTCCATCCTTCCATCCCTCCATCCTTCCATCCCTCTATCCTTCCTTCCATCCCTCCATCCTTCCATCCCTCCTCCTTCCATCCTTCCATCCCTCTATCCTTCCATCCCTCTATCCTTCCTTCCATCCTTCCTTCCTTCCATCCCTCCTCCTTCTATCCTTCCATCCCTCTATCCTTCCATCCCTCCTCCTTCCATCCCTCTATCCTTCCATCCCTCTATCCTTCCTTCCATCCCTCTATCCCTCCATCCTTCCATCCCTCCTTCCTTCCATCCCTCCATCCTTCCATCCCTCCTTCCTTCCATTCCTCCTTCCTTCCATCCGTCCATCCCTCCTAGCTGATTTGGGTATGATCGTAACATTATGTCAGCTGGCCTAACATCCTGTGTAATGGTCCTACAGGTGCTCTCTACAGTCCCATGACATTTCCTGCTCATATCTGATCCTTCTAAATACAAAACTGGGGCTGCTTCCAAATTGACACCCTATTCCTTATGGGCTCTGGTCGTGCAAAGTAGTGCACTGTATAGGGAATAGGTTGGTGATTTGGGACGTGGCCTGTCGTTTGCGGGCGTGCGGTTATTCCGTCTTTTCCCCGGTTGGGTGAAAAAAAAACGTAGCTGAACAGTGGAGGGGTTAGCCTCCTTTACGGACCGAGGATCCATGACGCTGTCCGCAGCGCCAGGCGTATCTGGGAAGGTGTGCGTCATCAGATCGTAGTGATCTATAGAAGAGGTAGTGGGAACCGGGCCAGATAAACGGACCCGGTTTCACAGAGAGTTCCGTTACGGTATTCCGTTATTCACCGCGCTGGAATGTTTACTTTAACGTTGCTGACCTTTCCCATTCCACATGGCAGAGCCGGTATTGTTTCAGACAGATAACATCATATCTCTCTGTGTTGTTTTATCCTGTCGCAGGTAGAATGATTATGATATTGTAGTCTTTGTACCTGGAGATGGTTGTTGATATGAAAGCCATCAAAGAAGTATCCAGCGCTTCTATTTTCCCTTCTGATGCTTACGCTTTTGACTCGACAACAATGGTGTTTTTTTTTTTTTTTCTTCTATAATCTTTCGCTCAGCCGCTTTGCCTTTTTATTTATAACGTCAGAGATCGCCAGAAAGGATTCCTAGTCCCGCTGTAATGAAGTTTACCCCAGCAGGTTATAAAAGCACATGAAATGACCACTGAAGCCCTTCTCTAAGGGATGATTAGGAAATCCTTGTAGATGAAGCCTTCATAAAAGTTGATACTTTTATAAATCTTGCATTGTATGAAGTGTTATCATCTCATCTTGACCAATGAGAAGAGAATCAGAGTCCCCCCCCCCCCCCCCCCTGATTGTGTCATCATGGATAGACGTGTTGAATCAGTCGTACGTAACAAGATTCAACAACTGAGACATAAACTGAACAAGTTCCACAGACATGTGACTAACAGAAATGGAACAATGTGTCCCTGAACAAAGGGGGGGTCAATATCAAAAGTAACAGTCAGTATCTGATGTGGCCACCAGCTGCATTAAGTACTGCAGTACATCTCCTCATGGACTGCACCAGATTTGCCAGTTCTTGCTGTGAGATGTTACCCCACTCTTCCACCAAGGCACCTGCAAGTTCCCGGACATTTCTGGGGGGAATGGCCCTAGCCCTCACCCTCCGATCCAACAGGTCCGAGACATGCTCAATGGGATTGAGATCCGGGCTTTTCGCTGGCCATGGCAGAACACTGACATTCCTGTCTTGCAGGAAATCACGCACAGAACGAGCAGTATGGCTGGTGGCATTGTCATGCTGGAGGGTCATGTCAGGATGAGCCTGCAGGAAGGGTACCACATGAGGGAGGAGGATGTCTTCCCTGTAACGCACAGCGTTGCGATTGCCTGCAATGACAACAAGCTCAGTCCGATGATGCTGTGACACACCGCCCCAGAGCATGACGGACCCTCCACCTCCAAATCGATCCCGCTCCAGAGTACAGGCCTCGGTGTAACGCTCATTCCTTCGACGATAAACGCGAATCCGACCATCACCCCTGGTGAGACAAAACCGCGACTCGTCAGAGAAGAGGACTTTTTGCCAGTCCTGTCTGGTCCAGCGACGGTGGGTTTGTACCCATAGGCGACGTTGTTGCCGGTGATGTCTGGTGAGGACCTGCCTTACAACAGGCCTACAAGCCCTCAGTCCAGCCTCTCTCAGCCTATTGCGGACAGTCTGAGCACTGATGGAGGGATTGTGCGTTCCTGGTGTAACTCGGGCAGTTGTTGTTGCCATCCTGTACCTGTCCTGCAGGTGTGATGTTCGGATGTACCGATCCTGTGCAGGTGTTGTTACACGTGGTCTGCCACTGCGAGGACGATCAGCTGTCTGTCCTGTCTCCCTGTAGCGCTGTCTTAGGCGTCTCACAGTACGGACATTGCAATTCATTGCCCTGGCCACATCTGCGGTCCTCAAGCCTCCTTGCAGCATGCCTAAGGCACGTTCACACAGATGAGCAGGGACCCTGGGCATCTTTCTTTTGGTGTTTTACAGAGTCAGTAGAAAGGCCTCTTTAGTGTCCTAATTTTTCATAACTGTGACCTTAATTGCCTACCGTCTGTAAGCTGTTAGTGTCTTAACGACCGTTCCACAGGTGCATGTTCATTAATTGTTTATGGTTCATTGAACAAGAATGGGAAACAGTGTTTAAACCCTTTACAATGAAGTTTCCTCTGCTCTCTGTATGTTTTTCCTCAGTTTCCTCTACTCTCTGTTTTCCTCAGTTTCCTCTACTCTCTGTATGTTCCCACAGTTTCCTCTACTCTCTGAATGTTTCCTCTACTCTCTGTGTGTGTTTCTCAGTTTCCTCTACTCTCTGTTTTTCTCAGTTTCCTCTACTCTCTGTATGTTCCCACAGTTTCCTCTACTCTCTGTGTGTTCCCACAGTTTCCTCTACTCTCTGTATGTTCACTCAGTTTCCTCTGCCCTCTGTGTTCTCAGTTTCCTCTACTCTCTGTGTGTTTCCCATAGCTGGTCTATAGAAACACACCGACCAGAAGTAGGTACAGTTAATTATGGTCATTGTAGTTAGTTTACTGCAGAAAATGTGGTAATTATGTTGAATATTGGTCTGTTGGAAACTACAACTCCCTACTACATCACAGTTCAGGCTGGATCTGATTTATCTCTAGAGAAACTACAACTCCCTACTACATCACACAGTTCAGGCTGGATCTGATTTATCTCTAGAGAAACTACAACTCCCTACTACATCACACAGTTCAGGCTGGATCTGATTTATCTCTAGAGAAACTACAACTCCCTACTACATCACACAGTTCAGTCTGGATCTGATTTATCTCTAGAGAAACTACAACTCCCTACTACATCACACAGTTCAGACTGGATCTGATTTATCTCTAGAGAAACTACAACTCCCTACTACATCACACAGTTCAGGCTGGATCTGATTTATCTCTAGAGAAACTACAATTCCCTACTACATCACACAGTTCAGACTGGGTCTGATTTATCTCTAGAGAAACTACAACTCCCTACTACATCACACAGTTCAGACTGGGTCTGATTTATCTCTAGAGAAACTACAACTCCCTACTACATCACACAGTTCAGACTGGATCTGATTTATCTCTAGAGAAACTACAACTCCCTACTACATCACACAGTTCAGACTGGATCTGATTTATCTCTAGAGAAACTACAACTCCCTACAACATCACAGTTCAGGCTAAATCTGATTTATCTCTAGAGAAACTACAACTCCCTACAACATCACAGTTCAGGCTAAATCTGATTTATCTCTAGCGAAACTACGCAGTGAGCTATCAGAAAGAAAAAAGAAAAGAACTAAATGGAATTCAAGTAGCTGTTTTTGTAAAGTGATGAATCGCTCAGCACTATCCTCTGATCGGCTGTTTTGGGTCCTGGGTGGTGTACAGGCCTATGGTTGGTCCTGACTCTGGGCCTGTACGTTGGACGATCTAGGTGTAGTGTAGCCAATAGGAGGAGGGTCTAGGTGGAGTGTAGCCAATAGGAGGAGGGTCTAGGTATAGTGTAGCCAATAGGAGGAGGGTCTAGGTGTAGTGTAGCCAATAGGAGGAGGGTCTAGGTGTAGTGTAGCCAATAGGAGGAGGGTCTAGGTGGAGTGTAGCCAATAGGAGGAGGGTCTAGGTATAGTGTAGCCAATAGGAGGAGGGTCTAGGTGGAGTGTAGCCAATAGGAGGAGGGTCTAGGTATAGTGTAGCCAATAGGAGGAGGGTCTAGGTATAGTGTAGCCAATAGGAGGAGGGCCTAGGAGTGTAGCCAATAGGAGGAGGGTCTAGGTGGAGTGTAGCCAATAGGAGGAGGGTCTAGGTGGAGTGTAGCCAATAGGAGGAGGGTCTAGGTGTAGTGTAGCCAATAGGAGGAGGGTCTAGGTATAGTGTAGCCAGGAGGAGGGTCTAGGTATAGTGTAGCCAATAGGAGGAGGGTCTAGGTGTAGTGTAGCCAATAGGAGGAGGGTCTAGGTGGAGTGTAGCCAATAGGAGGAGGGTCTAGGTGGAGTGTAGCCAATAGGAGGAGGGTCTAGGTGTAGTGTAGCCAATAGGAGGAGGGTCTAGGTATAGTGTAGCCAATAGGAGGAGGGTCTAGGTGTAGTGTAGCCAGGAGGAGGGTCTAGGTATAGTGTAGCCAATAGGAGGAGGGTCTAGGTATAGTGTAGCCAATAGGAGGAGGGTCTAGGTATAGTGTAGCCAGGAGGAGGGTCTAGGTATAGTGTAGCCAATAGGAGGAGGGTCTAGGTGTAGTGTAGCCAATAGGAGGAGGGTCTAGGTATAGTGTAGCCAATAGGAGGAGGGTCTAGGTATAGTGTAGCCAATAGGAGGAGGGTCTAGGTATAGTGTAGCCAATAGGAGGAGGGTCTAGGTATAGTGTAGCCAATAGGAGGAGGGTCTAGGTATAGTGTAGCCAATAGGAGGAGGGTCTAGGTGTAGTGTAGCCAATAGGAGGAGGGTCTAGGTATAGTGTAGCCAATAGGAGGAGGGTCTAGGTATAGTGTAGCCAATAGGAGGAGGGTCTAGGTATAGTGTAGCCAATAGGAGGAGGGTCTAGGTGTAGTGTAGCCAATAGGAGGAGGGTCTAGGTATAGTGTAGCCAATAGGAGGAGGGTCTAGGTATAGTGTAGCCAATAGGAGGAGGGTCTAGGTATAGTGTAGCCAATAGGAGGAGGGTCTAGGTATAGTGTAGCCAATAGGAGGAGGGTCTAGGTGTAGTGTAGCCAATAGGAGGAGGGTCTAGGTATAGTGTAGCCAATAGGAGGAGGGTCTAGGTATAGTGTAGCCAATAGGAGGAGGGTCTAGGTATAGTGTAGCCAATAGGAGGAGGGTCTAGGTGGAGTGTAGCCAATAGGAGGAGGGTCTAGGTATAGTGTAGCCAATAGGAGGAGGGTCTAGGTGGAGTGTAGCCAATAGGAGGAGGGTCTAGGTGGAGTGTAGCCAATAGGAGGAGGGTCTAGGTGGAGTGTAGCCAATAGGAGGAGGGCCTAGGTATAGTGTAGCCAATAGGAGGAGGGTCTAGGTGGAGTGTAGCCAATAGGAGGAGGGTCTAGGTGGAGTGTAGCCAATAGGAGGAGGGTCTAGGTGGAGTGTAGCCAATAGGAGGAGGGTCTAGGTGTAGTGTAGCCAATAGGAGGAGGGTCTAGGTGTAGTGTAGCCAACAGGAGGAGGGTCTAGCTATAGTGTAGCCAATAGGAGGAGGGTCTAGGTGGAGTGTAGCCAATAGGAGGAGGGTCTAGGTATAGTGTAGCCAATAGGAGGGTCTAGGTATAGTGTAGCCAATAGGAGGAGGGTCTAGGTATAGTGTAGCCAATAGGAGGAGGGTCTAGGTATAGTGTAGCCAATAGGAGGAGGGTCTAGGTATAGTGTAGCCAATAGGAGGAGGGTCTAGGTGGAGTGTAGCCAATAGGAGGAGGGTCTAGGTATAGTGTAGCCAATAGGAGGAGGGTCTAGGTATAGTGTAGCCAATAGGAGGAGGGTCTAGGTGTAGTGTAGCCAATAGGAGGAGGGTCTAGGTATAGTGTAGCCAATAGGAGGAGGGTCTAGGTATAGTGTAGCCAATAGCAGGAGGGTCTAGGTATAGTGTAGCCAATAGGAGGAGGGTCTAGGTGTAGTGTAGCCAATAGGAGGAGGGTCTAGGTATAGTGTAGCCAATAGGAGGAGGGTCTAGGTATAGTGTAGCCAATAGGAGGAGGGTCTAGGTGGAGTGTAGCCAATAGGAGGAGGGTCTAGGTGGAGTGTAGCCAATAGGAGGAGGGTCTAGGTGGAGTGTAGCCAATAGGAGGAGGGTCTAGGTATAGTGTAGCCAATAGGAGGAGGGTCTAGGTATAGTGTAGCCAATAGGAGGAGGGTCTAGGTGGAGTGTAGCCAATAGGAGGAGGGTCTAGGTATAGTGTAGCCAACAGGAGGAGGGTCTAGGTATAGTGTAGCCAATAGGAGGAGGGTCTAGGTGTAGTGTAGCCAATAGGAGGAGGGTCTAGGTGGAGTGTAGCCAATAGGAGGAGGGTCTAGGTATAGTGTAGCCAATAGGAGGAGGGTCTAGGTGGAGTGTAGCCAATAGGAGGAGGGTCTAGGTATAGTGTAGCCAATAGGAGGAGGGTCTAGGTATAGTGTAGCCAATAGGAGGAGGGTCTAGGTATAGTGTAGCCAATAGGAGGAGGGTCTAGGTGTAGTGTAGCCAATAGGAGGAGGGTCTAGGTATAGTGTAGCCAATAGGAGGAGGGTCTAGGTATAGTGTAGCCAGGAGGAGGGTCTAGGTATAGTGTAGCCAATAGGAGGAGGGTCTAGGTGTAGTGTAGCCAATAGGAGGAGGGTCTAGGTGGAGTGTAGCCAGGAGGAGGGTCTAGGTATAGTGTAGCCAATAGGAGGAGGGTCTAGGTGTAGTGTAGCCAATAGGAGGAGGGTCTAGGTATAGTGTAGCCAATAGGAGGAGGGTCTAGGTATAGTGTAGCCAATAGGAGGAGGGTCTAGGTGGAGTGTAGCCAATAGGAGGAGGGTCTAGGTATAGTGTAGCCAATAGGAGGAGGGTCTAGGTGTAGTGTAGCCAATAGGAGGAGGGTCTAGGTGTAGTGTAGCCAATAGGAGGAGGGTCTAGGTGTAGTGTAGCCAATAGGAGGAGGGTCTAGGTATAGTGTAGCCAATAGGAGGAGGGTCTAGGTAGTAGTGTAGCCAATAGGAGGAGGGTCTAGGTATGGAGTGTAGCCAATAGGAGGAGGGTCTAGGTGATAGTGTAGCCAATCAGGAGGAGGGTCTAGGTGGAGTGTAGCCAATAGGAGGAGGGTCTAGGTGTAGTGTAGCCAATAGGAGGAGGGTCTAGGTGGAGTGTAGCCAATAGGAGGAGGGTCTAGGTATAGTGTAGCCAACAGGAGGAGGGTCTAGGTGTAGTGTAGCCAATAGGAGGAGGGTCTAGGTATAGTGTAGCCAATAGGAGGAGGGTCTAGGTGTAGTGTAGCCAATAGGAGGAGGGTCTAGGTGTAGTGTAGCCAATAGGAGGAGGGTCTAGGTATAGTGTAGCCAATAGGAGGAGGGTCTAGGTATAGTGTAGCCAATAGGAGGAGGGTCTAGGTATAGTGTAGCCAATAGGAGGAGGGTCTAGGTGTAGTGTAGCCAATAGGAGGAGGGTCTAGGTGGAGTGTAGCCAATAGGAGGAGGGTCTAGGTATAGTGTAGCCAATAGGA
Organism: Salmo salar; assembly: GCF_965601325.2. Classification (NCBI taxonomy): domain Eukaryota; kingdom Metazoa; phylum Chordata; class Actinopteri; order Salmoniformes; family Salmonidae; genus Salmo; species Salmo salar. The sequence goes on along the minus strand of NC_138309.1, from coordinate 87,536,097 downwards.
GGAGGGTATAGGTATAGTGTAGCCAACAGGAGGAGGGTCTAGGTATAGTGTAGCCAATAGGAGGAGGGTCTAGGTATAGTGTAGCCAATAGGAGGAGGGTCTAGGTATAGTGTAGCCAATAGGAGGAGGGTCTAGGTATAGTGTAGCCAATAGGAGGAGGGTCTAGGTATAGTGTAGCCAATAGGAGGAGGGTCTAGGTGTAGTGTAGCCAATAGGAGGGTCTAGGTATAGTGTAGCCAATAGGAGGAGGGTCTAGGTATAGTGTAGCCAATAGGAGGAGGGTCTAGGTATAGTGTAGCCAATAGGAGGAGGGTCTAAGTATAGTGTAGCCAATAGGAGGAGGGTCTAGGTATAGTGTAGCCAACAGGAGGAGGGTCTAGGTGTAGTGTAGCCAATAGGAGGAGGGTCTAGGTGTAGTGTAGCCAATAGGAGGAGGGTCTAGGTGTAGTGTAGCCAATAGGAGGAGGGTCTAGGTGTAGTGTAGCCAATAGGAGGGTCTAGGTATAGTCACTACTTTAGAGCAGGCCCCATGGGGGTTATTTGGGAATGGTGAACGAACAGTGAAAGAGATTTAATTTTCAATCGTACCACATCTTGACCTATCGTGTGTTGTCTGTGACTGTGTGTCTGCGTGTCCTGCTGTCTCCTACAATGCCCTTGGAGCTGTCTTTTTCAGAGCAGCTCATTTCTCTTAAAATACCTTCCCCCCGTTCAAAGCTTTGTGTGTCAAATTATTAGTCTGCTTGCCCTCCCGTTGGTCTACAGGAAGACGTCATAGATCTGGAATTCGTGTAAGAAGCGTCACCGCTTTTCCGTGTTAGTGGGTCAGTGTGGACTGTAAAAATTATTTATCGTTAACTTCATTATCGTCATCAGTCAGTGGTTCTGTGTGGGAGAGTATATTGTGATGGGTAGCTTCCTTTACAGATTCATAAAATGAGTCTCTCTTTTTCCTCTCTTCTGTCCTCTCCCTACACACACACACACACACACACACACACACACACACACACACACACCTCTGTGTTATCGTCCACTTTTGAGTTGAATCGGAAGCAACAGACTTGTAAGTGCAGGAACTGTGAGGTTTTACCAGAAATCATATATTTTTAAAAAACATTTTAATCTAATGACTAGTCCTTTTTTTTTTTTTTGATTTCTCAACTTTCTTGGAAAAGTGACGTTCACAGTAAAGTCAACATGTTTCTCACCACCACCACACGCTTCAACCAGCTTCAACCAGCTTCAACCAGCTTCAACCAGCTTCAACCAGAACTTGGTTCTGTTTGTGACTGTTGACGTGATGCAAGTCCCGCCTCTCCCATCTCCTCATTGGTTGTTAGGAGCGTATACCCACGTCCCATCTCCTCATTGGTTGTTAGGAGCGTATACCCACGTCCCATCTCCTCATTGGTTGTTAGGAGCATATACCCACGTGCCATCTCCTCATTGGTTGTTAGGAGCATATACCCCACGTGCCATCTCCTCATTGGTTGTTAGGAGCATATACCCCACGTGCCATCTCCTCATTGGTTGTTAGGAGCATATACCCCACGTGCCATCTCCTCATTGGTTGTTAGGAGCATATACCCACGTGCCATCTCCTCATTGGTTGTTAGGAGCATGTACCCACGTGCCGTCTCCTCATTGGTTGTTAGGAGCATGTACCCACGTGCCGTCTCCTCATTGGTTGTTAGGAGCATATACCCACGTGGGTGATTGATAGATGAACTGAGGTCCGCTACTCCAGTCCAGTTGGTGGTGGTAATGCACCTTAAAGTTGGTTGCCAACCGCCATATAAAGTACAAAGAAGAAGAAGATGAAGCTTGAAGGAGGAGAGATTACTAGAAACAAACTCAGTTCACCCTTTTGTCAGTGGATTGATTCATTGTCGGAGTAGAGGACCTTGTGCATTTCAGGTAAAATAACAACCCAATGTTTAAATCCCATGACAAATTAGCTAGCAACAGCAAGCTAGCTAGCCATAAATGTTTAATGTTTTTTTGACCTGTCGCGAAAATTCGTATAGTTGGTTTAAGAGTTAGTTTTGATATTTCAACCTGTGTGTCCAGATCGCGTCTGGTGTGGGACGGACAAAATCGACATGGCGCACGATGGTGCACAAGTGCGTCTGGTTGGGTCATCATGTAACAATCTTCCTGCATGTTTATGTACCAAGAATGCTGTAGCTGTAGACTTGAGTCATTCAGACAGAATGTGCATCGTTATTTCATCTTTCTTCCCTCACTCTTCTTCTTGTTAGATATTATCTACACTGCCGTTCAAAAGTTTGGGTGTCACTTTGAAATGTCTTTGTTTTTGAAAGAAAAGCACTTTTTTTTTTTTTTGTCCATTTTAAAATAACATCAAATTAATCAGAAATACAGTGTAGACATTGTTAATGTTGTAAATCACTATTGTAGCTGGAAACGGCTGATTTTTTTTTTTAATGGAATATCTACATAGGCGTACAGAGGCCCATTATCAGCAACCATCACTCCTGTGTTCCAATGGCACGTTGTGTTAGCTAATCCAAGTTTATCTTTTTAAAAGGCTAATTGATCATTAGAAAACCCTTTTGCAATTATGTTAGCACAGCTGACAACTGTTGTTCTGATTAAAGAAGCAATAAAACTGTCCTTCTTTAGACTAGTTGAGTATCTGGAGCATCAGCATTTGTGGGTTCGATTACATGCTCAAAATGGCCAGAAACAAAGACCTTTCTTCTGAAACTCGTCAGTCTATTCTTGTTCTGAGAAATGAAGGTCAAAAGTAGTGCACTATATAGGGAATAGGGTGCCATTTGGGGCGAAGCTATAAAGTACAGAGGTTGGCAAACTGTCCTCCATGTTGGCACCAGATGTTCAAATGATCAAACCATTTTAGCTCCTGTTCAGTCCAATGTTATTGTCTTGGAACTTTTGTAGCCAACACGCTTGCCTAAATCTCAAATGTATTCTGAACCAAAAATATAAATGCAACATGGAACAATTTCAAAGGTTTTTACTGACTAATAGTTCACATAACGAAATCAGTCAATTGAAATAAAGGAATAGTCCCTAATCTATGGATTTCACAATCATCAGCAAGTTGTTTCTCAACCCAGGCAAGTTGCTATCGTCTTAATGAAAACAATAAAGCAGTGCCTTATAAACCCAATGCGCCCCAAATGGCACAAAAGTAGTGCACTACGTAGGGAATAGGGTCCCATAGGGCTCTGGTCAAAAGTAGTGCACTATGTAGGGAATAGGGTGCCATAGGGCTCGGGTCAAAAGTAGTGCACTACGAAGGGAATAGGGTCCCATAGGGCTCTGGTCAAAAGTAGTGCACTATGTAGGGAATAGGGTCCCATAGGGCTCTGGTCAAAAGTAGTGCACTACGAAGGGAATAGGGTCCCATAGGGCTCTGGTCAAAAGTAGTGCACTAGATAGGGAATAGAGAAACTTTTTGTTCGTATGGAATATATCGGAGATATTTTATTTCAGCTCATGAAACATGGGACCAACACTTTACATGTTGAGTTTCTACTTGTGTTCAGTGTAAACCCTGTTATCCTCTAGTTCTTTCTTATCAAAGGAATAACAGTCATATTGGTGTTCTGTCTGTCAGGGTTTATGAGATGGTACTTTCCTTCCACTAGCGAACTAGCAAACAGCAAGTATGACTAGTGCAATATGACAGGACCAGGCTGCGCGACCAGGCAGCGCGACCGGGCTGCGCGACCAGGCTGCCACCCGGCTGCACGACCAGGCTGCCACCCGGCTGCGCGACCAGGCTGCGCGTCCAGGCTGCGCGTCCAGGCTGCGGAGAGCCATACCATTATCAAAGGCTTTGTTGTGGTTTATCCTTGCTGACTGCATCTAGAGAGGGCTTTGACCTTCACTGCACTTTAATATCCAAGGTTGCTGTTTAGCAAAACAGTCCAGACTCAAGATGTCTGGTATCCGACTATCTGTTTCCGCTTACTAACCAGTTTCCAATAAATGCCTTTTGTAATTAGTAGAAAGTATTTTCTCAACCAAGCAGGTTGCCATAGTCTTAGTGAAAAAAAAACCCCACTGCTTTTATAAACCCTATACGTCCCAAATGGCACCCTATTCCCTATGTAGTGCACTACTTTTGACAAGAGCCCTATGGGACCCTATTCCCTACATAGTGCACTACTTTTGACCAGAGCCCTATGGGACCCTATTCCCTTCGTAGTGCACTACTTTTGACAAGAGCCCTATGGGACCCTATTCCCTTCGTAGTGCACTACTTTTGACCAGAGCCCTATGGGACCCTATTCCCTACATAGTGCACTACTTTTGACCAGAACTCTATGGGACCCTATTCCCTACATAGTGCACTACTTTTGACCAGAGCTCTATGGGACCCTATTCCCTACATAGTGCACTACTTTTGACCAGAGCCCTAGCCCAATGGGACCCTATTCCCTACACAGTGCACTAGTTTTGACCAGAGCCCTATGGGACCCTATTCCCTACGTAGTGCACTACTTTTGACCAGAGCCCTATGGGACCTGCTCAGAAGTAGTGCACTTTAATAAGGAATATGGCGTCATTTGAGACGCACCCACTGATATCACTGAGGATTTGGGCCGGGGCTCAGCTCTAGAGAGATTGACACAGTCCTCTGGTACTGTTTTAATGGGCATCACGGCAACCCCCTCCCCATGGGATCCATTTTGTGCCCTCCGTTCGTTAAACTGTGTGCACTTGCCATATCTTCATATGGTAGTGGAGTTTATTTCCCTTGGGCGCCATTACGTGCCCTCTGGTGTATTACATGATGCACCGCTGCCAAGACATGTCCTTCCTAAGACACGGCTGACTGGTGCTCTTGTAATATAATGGTTAGTGCAACAGATTGCCCAGGGGCGCCATTTTGTGCCCTTTGGTCCTCTACACTAGTGTTTCTTAAATCCTGGTCCAGGGGACCTAAAATAGGTGCACGTTTTAGTTTTTTGGCCTGGCACTACACACCTGATTTAACTTATCCACTCATCATTAAGACTTTGATGTGAATCAGGTCTGTTAGTGCTCGGGCCAAAACAAAAATGTGTAACCCTTTTTAGGTCCTGTGGACCAGGATTTAAGAAACACTAGTGTAGAGGACCAAAGGGCACAAAATGGCCTCCATTACAACAGCACCAGACAGAAATGAGAAACACTGCTTTACACATTCCAATTCCAGCTTTCTTTAATTATGTAGTGAAGAGGGTCAGTGCCACTAGACTGGCCATGGGGGGCCATTCCGTGCCCTATGGTAAACTGCTCACTGTCTCAGACACAACTCTCATCTTACTGGTCCAGTGGATGTACAGTAGCCTGGATTGATGTGCTGAGATTGGCAATATAGCTCACCTGGTGCCATTGTGTGTCCTCAGTTTCCCAGCTTATGGGTTGTAATACTGTAAAGCCAATTAGAAGGCAGTGGGTTGTGGAAACTGACGTCTAGAGCGAGAGAGACTGTGGAAACAGAGAGAGAGAGACTGTGGAAACAGAGAGAGAGAGACTGTGGAAACAGAGAGAGAGACTGGAAACTGAAAGAGGTACTGTGGAAACGGAAAGAGGTACTGTGGAAACTGTGGAAACAGAGAGACTGTGGAAACAGACAGACTGTGGAAACGGAGTGAGAGAGAGACTGGAAACAGAGAGACTGTGGAAACAGAGACACTGTGGAAACAGAGACTGTGGAAACTGAGAGAGAGACTGGAAACAGAGATATACTGTGGAAACTGAGCTCCACAGAGAGAGAGACTGTGGAAACTGAGATACTGTGGAAACTGAGGGAGATACTGTGGAAACTGAGGGAGATACTGTGGAAACTGAGGGAGATACTGTGGAAACTGAGGGAGATACTGTGGAAACTGAGGGAGATACTGTGGAAACTGAGAGAGATATACTGTGGAAACTGAGGGAGATACTGTGGAAACTGAGAGAGATATACTGTGGAAACTGAGGGAGAGACTGTGGAAACTGAGGGAGAGACTGTGGAAACTGAGAGAGATACTGTGGAAACTGAGATCCACAGAGAGAGACTGTGGAATCTGAAAGAGGTACTGTGGAAACTGAAAGAGGTACTGTGGAAACTGAAAGAGGTACTGTGGAAACTGAAAGAGGTACTGTGGAAACTGAGAGAGGTACTGTGGAAACTGAAAGAGGTACTGTGGAAACTGAAAGAGGTACTGTGGAAACTGAAAGAGGTACTGTGGAAACTGAAAGAGGTACTGTGGAAACAGATACACATAGAGAGAGACTGTGGAAACTGAGGGAGAGAGACTGTGGAAACTGAGATCCACAGAGACAGACTGTGCCTTCATGACTCAGTAAGGAGCCAAAGGAGGAGCGGGTCGGGTTGGGCCGAGGGTCGGGTTGGGCCGAGGGTCGGGTCAGGTCGTGTTGAGCTCGCTTGGCCCTGCCTGGGTGCACAACTTAACGTTGGACAGCTGCTGGGTTCTCTGAAGCCATAAAGGGGATGATTTAAAATGGGAGGTAGTAGAAGAAGTAATGCAACGTAGGTAGGCAGGGTTGTAATCATGTTTGGATTGAAACCATAAACATTTAATTAAATGTTCTGAAGCCTGAGGTTCGGTCTGCTGTGTTAGCAGGTACATACAGGGAGGGAGGGAGGGGGAAGGAGGGAGGGGGAGGGGGAAGGGGAGAGGGGGAGGGAGAGAGGGGAGAGGGGGAGGGAGGGAGGGGGGAGGGGGAGGGAGAGAGGGGAGAGGGAAGGGGAGAGAGGGGGAAGAGGGAGGGGGAGGGGGAAGAGGGAGGGGGAGGGGGAAGGGGAGAGGGGGGGGAGAGAGGGGGAAGGGGAGAGGGGGGGGGGGAGGGAGGTAGATCATGTAGATGGCACGGTGTCTGTAAAGACGATGACGATATCTGGTCAGGATGTAACTCCAGCTGAATGCAGTTGTCCCAAATGGCACCCTATTCCCTACGGCGTGCACTACTTTTGACCAGATTACTATGGGCTACTCTAATGTAAGTGCACTATATAAGGAATAGGGTGCCATTTGGGACAACTGCTATACACTACCTGCTGCTTGCAAACATAAGATACACTCTCCTGTGTTTCCATTTAAAGACCAAGGTGAGGAGCACTGCTCTGCCCGTCTGCAGATCTGCCTTTCATCCAAGACGGGCAGCAAAGCCCCTTGAAGTAATATTCTGGAATGATTATGATGTGATATGACTGAAATGCTGAATTGACTGAGATAAGGTATGGAATTCTTTGGAGGTCGAGGAACAAAGAAAGGGTCTTCTTCCTGCCTGTGTTTCTCCTACTAGCCCTGATAATGTTGTCGTTTTAATATGTTTTAAAACTAGGGGTTGCAAAGAGTCGGAAACTTTCCGGAAATTTTCCAATGGAGCCTTGGAATTTGGGGAATTTTGCTTAAATTCGTCAAAGAAAGTTAGTTTATAACAGTGAACCTTTTTTTGTGGGATATTTTGGTTAAACTACCCCCAATTCAATGGAATTGCAACCCTCTGCATGCACAGTGCATTCTTCCATCACGTGTACAGCTGATTCTCAAGATCTTGCACACTAATGAGATGCTATTGAGCCCACACTACTACACTGTCTGAGCCAAGGACTACATGCTTTCTGGTAAGTTTTGATTACAATACTGGGTGGGGTGAATATATTTTATTGCCTACAGCAAAGTATGTTTAAATCATTTCTAACTCGTTAACACTTTCTACTTGTTAGTTTTTGCTACCATGTGGGTTTTATCTTGCTTGAGCCTGCTAACTGAGGAGTGTTACTTCACCTGTTTCCATACATGTTTCATTTTAAAACATGTATCTTACGAAGGAGTTGTTTTAATCTAACTGCTTAACTATTTATCTGTACATGGTATTGTATTTTTTTATTTTTGACTCATATTTTTCTAATCTTTACAGGAAAATGCCACGGGCACTATCTGATGTGTGGAGACATTTCACTGCAGCTAATGTAGAAGGAAAAGCTGCCTACATGTGCTAATACTGGGCCAAATCATATGTGAAGAATGCAACAAAGATGCAGAAACATTTGGCCAAGTGCATAAAGTTCCCTCAGCGCTCACAACAAGCAACCTCTGACTAAAGTCCCTCTGCTTCTATTGGAGGTGAAAATGATGAATCAGACACCTTATCGATAGTAACAGATCACGGTCCTCCTGGAATCAGACGTGTTTTTTGGACTCAATGGAGGAACGTAGTCAGAGAAATGCTGATGAATGTCTTGCTCGAGCTGCGTATGCAACTGGTTCACCTCTGATGCTCACAGGCAATGTGTATTGGAAGAGATTTCTGAATGTTCTTCGCCCAGCATACACCCCTCCAACCAGACATGCTTTATCTACTCATTTGCTGGATGCAGAATTCAACAGAGTTCAAGTGAAGGTCAAGCAAATCATGGAGAAAGCAGACTGTATTGCAATCATCTCTGATGGGTGGTCGAATGTTCGTGGGCCAGGAATAATTAACTACATAATCTCCACCCCTCAACCAGTATTCTACAAGAGCACAGACACAAGGGACAACAGACACACCGGTCTCTACATTGCAGATGAGCTGAAGGCAGTAATCAATGACCTTGGACCACAGAAGGTATTTGCACTGGGGACAGACAATGCTGCGAACATGAAGGCTGCTTGGTCTAAAGTGGAGGAGTCCTACCCTCACATCACACCCATTGTCTGTGCTGCTCATGCATTGAATCTGCTCCTCAAGGACATCATGGCACTGAAAACAATGGATACACTCTACAAGAGAGCCAAGGAAATGGTTAGGTATGTGAAGGGTCATCAAGTTATAGCAGCTGTCTACCTCACCAAGCAAAGTGAGAAGAATAAGAGCACCACATTGAAGCTGCCCAGCAACACCTGTTGGGGTGGTGTTGTCATCATGTTTGACAGTCTCCTGGAGGGGGGAAGGAGTCTCTCCAAGAAATGGCCATATCACAGTCTGCCGATATGGACAGTCCCATCAAGAGGATCCTCCTGGATGATGTATTTTGGGAGAGAGTGGTAAGCAGCCTGAAACTCCTGAAACCAATAGCAGTAGCCATTGCACGGATTGAGGGAGACAATGCCATCCTGTCTGATGTTCAGACTCTGCTTGCAGATGTAAGAGAAGAAATCCGTACTGCCCTGCCCACTTCACTGTTGCTCCAAGCAGAGGAAACTGCAGTTCTGAAATACATCAAAAAGCATGAAGACTTCTGCCTGAAGCCCATACACGCCACAGCGTACATGTTGGACCCCAAGTATGCTGGCAAGAGCATCCTGTCTGGTGCGGAGATCAACAAGGCCTATGGCGTCATCACTACCGTGTCTCGCCACCTTGGCCTGGATGAGGGCAAGGTTCTTGGCAGTCTGGCGAAGTACACTTCCAAGCAAGGGCTTTAGGATGGAGATGTAATATGGCAGTCTGGTGAAGTACACTTCCAAGCAAGAGCTTTGGGATGGAGATGCAATATGGCAGTCGTGCCAACACATCTCATCAGCCACCTGGTGGAAGGGACTTTGTGGATCTGAGGCTCTTTCCCCTGTTGCCTCCATCATCCTCCAAATCCCACCAACATCAGCCGCCTCAGAGCGCAACTGGTCCTTGTTTGGGATTGGTGGCCATCCGGGCAAATTTGAGGCTTTTTGAGCCAGACAACGAGCCATCCTCAACAAGGTTGGAAAATGACAGTGAAGATGAGGCCTCAGAGTCTGATGTTCAAGAGGTGGACATTGAGGAGGTCCAGGGAGAAGACATGGAAGCCTGAGAGGAAGACAACCAAAGCTTTAGTTTCTAGACTATCATTTTACAGATGTTGAAAACGTTTTTTGTAGATGTGATGGATCATTGGGGATCATTCAATATTCCCCTTCTTTTGTTGTTCAGTGAAATCATCCCATGTGAAGAGTCAACTCATTTCATTAAAGTTCAATTCGTAATTAAATAGTTTATTTTATTTCTATTGGAAGGATTTAATCATTTGCAATTATGTCTACTTATGATAAGGTAAAATGTTTATTTTTCTGTCTCCATATGATATGGTAAATATATCCAATTCAAAAAACAAATACATTTAAATGGTAATAATATTAATTTGCATATATTTTTGTTAATTCCCATGTATTCCCATTAATTCCCACGGAAAGTTTCCACCTCTGAATATTCCCCAAAATGTGCAACCCTATTTAGAACACTGAGTGATGACTAACAACAATGAAGATACATTATCGTGGAACATAGAGGTGGAATGTTGCCATTTTAGAATGTTTAGAACACTGAGTGATGTCTAACAACAATGAAGATACATTATCGTGGAACATAGAGGTGGAATGTTGCCATTTTAGAATGTTTAGAACACTGAGTGATGTCTAACAACAATGAAGATACATTATCGTGGAACATAGAGGTGGAATGTTCCGTAATGGAATTAGAAGCCTGATTCTATAGAGGTGTTGTTGTTCTGTTGAAACAGCTGGGGTTCTTTTCTCCAGGGGCCTCATTTGTAATCGTTGTGTACATTTCACACTACATTTCTGAACAGTCTACGCACGTACAAAAATATTGATGTGTATAAATTTGGCATACGCCATACACACGCATGTTTTCCATTATAAAATCAGACCTGCCTTGGTATTGGCTCTGAGATTAAATGGGCTATGGTGTCACGCTCCTATCCTGCCTCGGTATTGGCTCTGAGATTAACTAGACTGTGATGTCACGCTCCTATCCTGCCTCGGTATTGGCTCTGAGATTAAATGGGCTATGATGTCACTCCTATCCTGCCTTGGTATTGGCTCTGAGATTAAATAGATTTATGATGTCACACTCCTATCCTGCCTCGGTATTTGCTCTGAGATTAAATAGATTTATGATGTCACACTCCTATCCTGCCTTGGTATTGGCTCTGAGATTAAATAGACTATGATGTCACACTCCTTTCCTGCCTCGGTATTGGCTCTGAGATTAAATGGGCTATGGTGTCACACTCCTATCCTGCCTCGGTATTGGCTCTGAGATTAAATAGACTGTGATGTCACGCTCCTATCCTGCCTCGGTATTGGCTGTGAGATTAACTAGACTGTGATGTCACGCTCC
>NC_138309.1:87472500-87522500 GCF_965601325.2 Salmo salar | reverse complement strand
CTCCCCCCCTAGGTGTCCCAGTGTGGATTCTCCCTTATGTTCCTCTCCTGTTCCTCTCCTGTTCCTCTCCTGTCCCTCTCCTGTTCTCTCCTGTCCCTCTCCTGTCCCTCTCCTGTCCCTCTCCTGTCCCTCTCCTGTTCCTCTCCTGTCCCTCTCCTGTTCTCTCCTGTCCCTCTCCTGTCCCTCTCCTGTTCCTCTCCTATCCCTCTCCTGTTCTCTCCTGTCCCTCTCCTGTTCTCTCCACACCCCCTCCCCCCCTCGGTGTCCCAGTGTGGATTCTCCCTTATGTTCCTCTCCTGTCCCTCTCCTGTTCCTCTCCTGTCCCTCTCCTGTTCTCTCCTGTCCCTCTCCTGTCCCTCTCCTGTTCCTCTCCTATCCCTCTCCTGTTCTCTCCTGTCCCTCTCCTGTTCTCTCCACACCCCCTCCCCCCCTCGGTGTCCCAGTGTGGATTCTCCCTTATGTTCCTCTCCTGTTCCTCTCCTGTTCCTCTCCTGTCCCTCTCCTGTTCCTCTCCTGTTCCTCTCCTGTTCCTCTCCTGTCCCTCTCCTGTTCTCTCCTGTTCTCTCCTGTCCCTCTCCTGTTCCTCTCCTGTTCTCTCCTGTTCTCTCCTGTCCCTCTCCTGTCCCTCTCCTGTCCCTCTCCTGTCCCTCTCCTGTTCCTCTCCTATCCCTCTCCTGTTCCTCTCCTGTTCCTCTCCTGTCCCTCTCCTGTTCTCTCCTGTTCTCTCCTGTCCCTCTCCTGTTCCTCTCCTGTTCTCTCCTGTTCTCTCCTGTCCCTCTCCTGTCCCTCTCCTGTTCCTCTCCTGTCCCTCTCCTGTTCCTCTCCTGTCCCTCTCCTGTTCTCTCCTGTTCTCTCCTGTCCCTCTCCTGTTCCTCTCCTATCCCTCTCCTGTTCCTCTCCTGTCCCTCTCCTGTTCCTCTCCTGTCCCTCTCCTGTTCTCTCCTGTTCTCTCCTGTCCCTCTCCTGTCCCTCTCCTGTTCCTCTCCTATCCCTCTCCTGTTCCTCTCCTGTCCCTCTCCTGTTCTCTCCACACCCCCCCCCCCCCTCGGTGTCCCAGTGTGGATTCTCCCTAATGCAGGCCAGATGTACCTCTCTACTCAGGAACAATGTTTATTGAGCCTGCTACACCACTCGGTATTGTGTGTGTGTTACTTCCTGTGTGGGAGCAGCTTACTTTCCCACGTTGCCCAGATGGGCCTCCCCGTCTCTATTCTTCTCCATCTCTCTCTTTCTCTCCTTCTCTTTGTCTGTCCTCCCCTCTCTCTCTCTCTCTTTTCCTCCCTCCCCCCTCTCTCTCTCTCTCTCTCCTTCTGTCTCTCTCTCTGCTTCTGTCTCTCTCTCTCCTTTTCTCTCTCTCTCTCTCCTCTCTGTCTCTCCCTCCCTTTCTGTCTCTCTCCCTCTCCCCCTCTCCTTCTGTCTCTGTCCCTCCCTCTCTCTCCCTACCTCTTCTCTCTCTCTCCTTATGTCTCTCTCTCCCTCTTTCCTTCTGTCTCTCTCTCTCTCCCTCTTTCCTTCTCTCTCCCTCTCTCTCTTTCTGTCTCTCCCTCCCAATTTCTGCCTCTCCTCCTGTCTCTCCTTCTCTCCCTCTTTCTCTCTCCTTCTCTCCCTCCCTCTCCTCTCCCCCTCTCCCTACTTCTTCTTCCCTCTCTCTCCTTATGTCTCTCTCTCCCCCTCTTTCCTTCTCTCTCTCTCCTCTCTCTCTCCCTCCCAATATCTGTCTCACCTTATGTCTGTCTCTCGCCCCTTCTTTCCTTCCTTCTCTCTCCCTCCCTCTCTCTGTCCCTCCCTCCGTCTCTCTCTGTCTCTCTGTCCCTTCCTACATCCTTCTCCCTCCTTCCCAAACTCTCCCTTGTCGTGCCTCCCACAGTGACACCAGGCAGAGAAACCGACAACCAGCCTCCAAGCCCCAATTAACAGCATAGCTAATTCAGGATAATCAATTTCCTTCAATCATCAGACAGAAATACCTCCCCCACAATGAAGTTAGGAGGATAGGTGGTAGTGTTATTGTGTGGTTAGGGGAGACTAAACTAGTATCCCGAATGGCAATAAGCTCTATGGGCCCCTGGTCTAAAGTAGCGTACGGGTGCAGTTTGGGATACAGCCTGAGACCCACTGAGCTGATCAGCCACTTGAGGAAGTCTCTTTCAGACTGGGGCCAGGCTGGGAGCCACAGCAGTCTGCTACTACCAGCAGTACTACACCTGCTAGCAGGTGCAGTACTGCTGGTAGTAGCAGGTGTAGTACTGCTGGTAGTAGCAGGTGTAGTACTGCTGGTAGTAGCAGGTGTAGTACTGCTGGTAGTAGCAGGTGTAGTACTGCTGGTAGTAGCAGGTGTAGTACTGCTGGTAGTAGCAGGTGTAGTACTGCTGGTAGTAGCAGGTGTAGTACTGCTGGTAGTGGCAGGTGTAGTACTGCTGGTAGTGGCAGGTGTAGTACTGCTGGTAGTGGCAGGTGTAGTACTGCTGGTAGTGGCAGGTGTAGTACTGCTGGTAGTGGCAGGTGTAGTACTGCTGGTAGTGGCAGGTGTAGTACTGCTGGTAGTGGCAGGTGTAGTACTGCTGGTAGTGGCAGGTGTAGTACTGCTGGTAGTAACAGGTGTAGTACTGCTGGTAGTAGCAGGTGTAGTACTGCTGGTAGTAGCAGGTGTAGTACTGCTGGTAGTGGCAGGTGTAGTACTGCTGGTAGTGGCAGGTGTAGTACTGCTGGTAGTGGCAGGTGTAGTACTGCTGGTAGTAACAGGTGCAGTACTGCTGGTAGTAGCAGGTGCAGTACTGCTGGTAGTAGCAGGTGCAGTACTGCTGGTAGTAGCAGGTGCAGTACTGCTGGTAGTAGCAGGTGCACAGGTGCAGTACTGCTGGTAGTAGCAGGTGTAGTACTGCTGGTAGTAGCAGTGGCAGTAGTAGTGGCAGGTGTAGTACTGCTGGTAGTGGCAGGTGTAGTACTGCTGGTAGTGGCAGGTGTAGTACTGCTGGTAGTGGCAGGTGTAGTACTGCTGGTAGTAACAGGTGTAGTACTGCTGGTAGTAACAGGTGTAGTACTGCTGGTAGTAGCAGGTGTAGTACTGCTGGTAGTAACAGGTGTAGTACTGCTGGTAGTAGCAGGTGTAGTACTGCTGGTAGTAGCAGGTGCAGGTGAAGTACTGCTGGTAGTAGCAGGTGCAGTACTGCTGGTAGTAGCAGGTGCAGTACTGCTGGTAGTAGCAGGTGCAGTACTGCTGGTAGTAACAGGTGTAGTACTGCTGGTAGCACTGCTGGTAGTAGCAGGTGTAGTACTGCTGGTAGTAGCAGGTGCAGTACTGCTGGTAGTAGCAGGTGTAGTGCTGCTGGTAGTAGCAGGTGTAGTACTGCTGGCAGTGGCAGGTGTAGTACAGCTGGTAGTGGCAGGAGTAGTACTGCTGGTAGTGGCAGGTGTAGTACTGCTGGTAGTAGCAGGTGTAGTACTGCTGGTAGTAGCAGGTGTAGTACTGCTGGTAGTAGCAGGTGTAGTACTGCTGGTAGTAGCAGGTGTAGTACTGCTGGTAGTGGCAGGTGTAGTACTGCTGGTAGTAGCAGGTGTAGTACTGCTGGTAGTAACAGGTGTAGTACTGCTGGTAGTAGCAGGTGTAGTACTGCTGGTAGTAACAGGTGTAGTACTGCTGGTAGTAGCAGGTGTAGTACTGCTGGTAGTAGCAGTTGTAGTACTGCTGGTAGTAGCAGGTGCAGGTGAAGTACTGCTGGTAGTAGCAGGTGTAGTACTGCTGGTAGTAGCAGGTGTAGTACTGCTGGTAGTAGCAGGTGTAGTACTGCTGGTAGTAGCAGGTGTAGTACTGCTGGTAGTAACAGGTGTAGTACTGCTGGTAGTAGCAGGTGCAGTACTGCTGGTAGTAGCAGGTGTAGTACTGCTGGTAGTAGCAGGTGCAGTACTGCTGGTAGTAGCAGGTGTAGTACTGCTGGTAGTAGCAGGTGCAGTACTGCTGGTAGTAGCAGGTGCAGTACTGCTGGTAGTAGCAGGTGTAGTACTGCTGGTAGTAGCAGGTGCAGTACTGCTGGTAGTAGCAGGTGCAGTACTGCTGGTAGTAGCAGGTGCAGTACTGCTGGTAGTAGCAGGTGCAGTACTGCTGGTAGTAGCAGGTGCAGTACTGCTGGTAGTAGCAGGTGTAGTACTGCTGGTAGTAGCAGTGGCAGTAGTAGTGGCAGGTGTAGTACTGCTGGTAGTGGCAGGTGTAGTACTGCTGGTAGTGGCAGGTGTAGTACTGCTGGCAGTGGCAGGTGTAGTACAGCTGGCAGTGGCAGGTGTAGTACTGCTGGTAGTGGCAGGTGTAGTACTGCTGGTAGTAGCAGGTGTAGTACTGCTGGTAGGAGCAGGTGTAGTACTGCTGGTAGTAGCAGGTGTAGTACTGCTGGTAGTAGCAGGTGTAGTACTGCTGGTAGTAGCAGGTGTAGTACTGCTGGTAGTAGCAGGTGTAGTACTGCTGGTAGTAGCAGGTGTAGTACAGCTGGTAGTAGCAGGTGTAGTACTGCTGGTAGTGGCAGGTGTAGTACTGCTGGTAGTGGCAGGTGTAGTACTGCTGGTAGTGGCAGGTGTAGTACTGCTGGTAGTAGCAGGTGTAGTACTGCTGGTAGTAGCAGGTGTAGTACTGCTGGTAGTAGCAGGTGTAGTACTGCTGGTAGTGGCAGGTGTAGTACTGCTGGTAGTGGCAGGTGTAGTACTGCTGGTAGTGGCAGGTGTAGTACTGCTGGTAGTGGCAGGTGTAGTACTGCTGGTAGTGGCAGGTGTAGTACTGCTGGTAGTAGCAGGTGTAGTACTGCTGGTAGTAGCAGGTGTAGTACTGCTGGTAGTAGCAGGTGTAGTACTGCTGGTAGGAGCAGGTGTAGTACTGCTGGTAGTGGCAGGTGTAGTACTGCTGGTAGTAGCAGGTGTAGTACTGCTGGTAGTAGCAGGTGTAGTACTGATGGTAGTAGCAGGTGTAGTACTGCTGGTAGTAGCAGGTGTAGTACTGCTGGTAGTAGCAGGTGTAGTACTGCTGGTAGTAGCAGGTGTAGTACTGCTGGTAGTAGCAGGTGTAATACTGCTGGTAGTAGCAGGTGTAGTACTGCTGGTAGTAGCAGGTGTAGTACTGCTGGTAGTAGCAGGTGTAGTACTGCTGGTAGTAGCAGGTGTAGTACTGATGGTAGTAGCAGGTGTAGTACTGCTGGTAGTAGCAGGTGTAGTACTGCTGGTAGTAGCAGGTGTAGTACTGCTGGTAGTAGCAGGTGTAGTACTGCTGGTAGTAGCAGGTGTAGTACTGCTGGTAGTAGCAGGTGTAGTACTAGTAGCAGTACTACCAGTAGAGCTGGTATGTGTCTCTATGGATGTGGGCCTTACTTTGTTTAACCATTTATCCATTTTCGAGCAAACAGAAAGAGCAGCAGCTACGTTTGATAACATACGAACCGTTAGTGGAATTCCCCCGAGAGAGTAACGGTTAATGTGATTGGATGTTAATTATTTGACTAGGCTACCTGTATTTGACATTGTGTTGCTATTTCACTGACCACTACATGGTTTGAATTTAGTTTTGGCATTGAAACGAGTCGACTCAAGAGAGAATAAAACCTTTAAAACCTGTTGGAAAACATAAATTAACTGTTTGGAGAAAAAATAATTTTTAAATATGAATCACATTTTTATTTGGCGTACCCCCGACGGCATAACCCCAGTTTGGGAATATCTGCTCTTGGGAAACGGTGTCTAGATGGAATTTGTATTCGTGGTCCTGGCGACTGGACCTTTTTTTGGAACACCATTATTTTTGTCTGACTGAGATTTACTGTCAGGGCCCAGGTCTGTCAGGGCCCAGGTCTATCAGGGCCCAGGTCTGTCAGGGACCAGGTCTGTCAGGGCCCAGGTCTGTCAAGGCCCAGGTCTGTCAGGGCCCAGGTCTGTCAAGGCCCAGGTCTGTCAGGGCCCAGGTCTGTCAGGGCCCAGGTATGTCAGGGCCCAGGTCTGTCAGGGCCCAGGTCTGTCAGGGCCCAGATCTATCAGGGTCCAGGTCTGTCAGGGACCAGGTCTGTCAAGGCCCAGGTCTGTCAGGGCCCAGGTCTGTCAGGGCCCAGATCTATCAGGGTCCAGGTCTGTCAGGGACCAGGTCTGTCAAGGCCCAGGTCTGTCAAGGCCCAGGTCTGTCAGGGCCCAGGTCTGTCAGGGCCCAGGTCTGTCAAGGCCCAGGTCTGTCAGGGCCCAGGTCTGTCAGGGCCCAGGTCTGTCAAGGCCCAGGTCTGTCAAGGCCCAGGTCTGTCAAGGCCCAGGTCTATCAGGGCCCAGGTCTGTCAAGGCCCAGGTCTATCAGGGCCCAGGTCTGTCAAGGCCCAGGTCTGTCAAGGCCCAGGTCTATCAGGGCCCAGGTCTGTCAAGGCCCAGGTCTGTCAGGGCCCAGGTCTGTCAAGGCCCAGGTCTGTCAGGGCCCAGGTCTGTCAAGGCCCAGGTCTGTCAGGGCCCAGGTCTGTCAAGGCCCAGGTCTGTCAGGGCCCAGGTCTGTCAGGGCCCAGGTCTGTCAGGGACCAGGTCTGTCAAGGCCCAGGTCTGTCAGGGCCCAGGTCTGTCAAGGCCCAGGTCTGTCAGGGCCCAGGTCTGACAGAATCTGTGCAGAAAAATACCTAATTGGATGAGTTATTGAAAACAGCGGTAACACTTTATGTGGATACGATTTACTGCAGTGGTCACCAACCTTTTTCTGAGTCGAGAAACAGACGCCTCACAAGTCCTCAACTGGCAGCTTCATTAAATATTACCCACAAAACACCAGTCTCAATGTCAACAGTGAAGAGGCGACTCCGGGATGCCGGCCTTCTAGGCAGAGTTCCTCTGTCCAGTGTCTGTGTTCTTTTGCCCATCTTAATCTTTTATTTTTATTGGCCAGTCTGAGATATGGCTTTTTTTTTTTTTACAACTCTGCCTAGAAGGCCAGCTTCCTGGAGTCGCCTCTTCACTGTTGACGTTGAGACTGGTGTTTTGCGGGTACTATTTAGTTTGTTGTTGCCTAATTGTTTTTGGCTTTGATGCCTCATTTACATTTACATTTAATTACTCAGTTCCTTTGGCTTAGATGATTGAGTATTGCTCTGTTCAAGTAGACTGTGATTTTGCTGTGATCTGATAGGGGTGTCAGTGGACTGACTGTGAACGCTCTGAGAGACTCTGGGTTTGAGGTCAGTGATAAAGTAGTCTACAGTACTACTGTCATGAGATGAGCTATAGGTGTACCTACCATAGGAGTCTCCTCAAAGCCTACCATTGACTATGTACAGACCCAGCGTCCGACAGAGCTGTAGGTGTACCTACCATAGGAGTCCCCTCTAAGCCTACCATTGACTATGTACATACCCAGCATCTGACAGAGCTGTAGGAGTACCTACCATAGGAGTCTCCTCAAAGCCTACCATTGACTATGTACAGACCCAGCGTGCGACAGAGCTGTAGGTGTACCTACCATAGGAGTCTCCTCAAAGCCTACCATTGACTATGTACATACCCAGCGTGTGGCAGAGCTGCAGGGGAGTTGTGATCTGTTTTTGTTGGTTATGTTGTTGAGTTGTGTCTAGGGGGGCATATGGGGGAGGGAATGCTGTCATGCTTGGGGTGTTTGTCCATTTGGAAGACCCATTTGCGACCAAGCTTTAACTTCCTGACTGACTGATCCACATAATTTTGCCTCCCTCATGATGCCATCTATTTTGTGAAGTGCACCAGTCCCTTCTGCAGCAAAGCACCCCCACAACATGATGCTGCCACCCCCGTGCTTCATGGTTGGGATGGTGTTCTTCGGCTTGCAAGCCTCCCCCTTTTTCCTCCAAACATAACGATGGTCATTATGGCCAAACAGTTCTATTTCTGTTTCATCAGACCAGAGGACATTTCTCTAAAAAGTACGATCTTTGTCCCCATGTGCAGTTGTAAACTGTAGTCTGGCTTATTTATGGCGGTTTTGGAGCAGTGGCTTCTTCCTTGCTGAGCGGCCTTTCAGGTTATGTCGATATAGGACTCGTTTTACTGTGGATATAGATACTTTTGCACCTGTTTCCTCCAGCATCTTCACAAGGTCCTTTGCTGTTGTTCTGGGATTGATTTGCACTTTTCGCACCAAAGTACGTTAATCTCTAGGAGACAGAACGCGTTTCCTTCCTGAGCGGTATGACGGCTGCGTGGTCCCAATGTGGTACCTTCAGGCGTTTGGAAATTGCTGCCAAGGATGAACCAGACTTGTGCCGGTCTACAATTTATTTTATGAGGTCTTGGCTGATTTCTTTTGATTTTCCCATGATGTCAAGCAAAGAGGCACTGAGTTTGAAGATAGGCCTTGAAATACATCCACAGGTACACCTCCAATTGACTCAAATTATGTCAATTAGCCTATCAGAAGCTTCTAAAGCCATGACATCATTTTCTGGAATTCTCCAAGCTGTTTAAAGGCACAGTCAACTTAGTGTATGTAAACTTCCGACCCACTGGAATTGTGATACAGTGAATTATAAGTGAAATAATCTGTCTGTAAACAATTGTTGGAAAAATGACTTGTGTCATGTACAAAGTAGATGTCCTAACCAACTTGCCAAAACTATAGTTTGTTAACAATAAATTTGTGGAGTGGTTGAAAAACAAGTTTTAATGACTCCAACCTAAGTGTATGTAAACTTCTGACTTCAACTGTAGGCCGCCACAGACTAGTACATGTCCCTGGGCCTGGAAATTGTTGATTTCCCCCTCCAGGATGGAGAAGCTGTCTTCTTTATAGTATGGGGATTCTAGTGGGGGGATATAGGTAGGATGGAGAAGCTGTCATCATTAAAGTATGGGGATTCTAGTGGGGGGATATAGGTAGGATGGAGAAGCTGTCTTCATTATAGTATGGGGATTCTAGTGGGGGGATATAGGTAGGATGGAGAAGCTGTCTTCATTATAGTATGGGGATTCTAGTGGGGGGATATAGGTAGGATGGAGAAGCTGTCATTGTTAAAGTATGGGGATTCTAGTGGGGGATATAGGTAGGATGGAGAAGCTGTCTTCATTATAGTATGGGGATTCTAGTGGGGGGATATAGGTAGGATGGAGAAGCTGTCTTCATTATAGTATGGGGATTCTAGTGGGGGATATAGGTAGGATGGAGAAGCTGTCTTCATTATAGTATGGGGATTCTAGTGGGGGGATATAGGTAGGATGGAGAAGCTGTCTTCATTAAAGTATGGGGATTCTAGTGGGGGGATATAGGTAGGATGGAGAAGCTGTCTTCATTATAGTATGGGGATTCTAGTGGGGGGATATAGGTAGCACACAGGAGGACATTTTTTTCTGTTGAGGTCATTTCCTTTTGAATTTCGAGCCAAATGTAAAACTTTCCTGTTTTGATTAATTTAATGGAGTGAGTTAGGTCTACTCTATACCAAATTACCATATCCATTAGCATACCCCCTGAGTCCCTTCCCTGTTTCACACCTGGTAGTGTGGTGGATGGGACTACCAGCTCTCTGTAACCTAGAGGGCAACCAGTGGGTCCATCTCCTCTATACCACCCACCTGGTAGTGTGGTGGATGGGACTACCAGCTCTCTGTAACCTAGAGGACAACCAGTGGGTCCATCTCCTCTATACCACCTGGTAGTTTGGTGGATGGGACTACCAGCTCTCTGTAACCTAGAGGACAACCAGTGGGTCCATCTCCTCTATACCACCCACCTGGTAGTGTGGTGGATGGGACTACCAGCTCTCTGTAACCAAGAGGGCAACCAGTGGGTCCATCTCCTCTATACCACCTGGTAGTGTGGTGGATGGGACTACCAGCTCTCTGTAACCAAGAGGGCAACCAGTGGGTCCATCTCCTCTATACCACCTGGTAGTGTGGTGGATGGGACTACCAGCTCTCTGTAACCTAGAGGGCAACCAGTGGGTCCATCTCCTCTATACCACCCACCTGGTAGTGTGGTGGATGGGACTACCAGCTCTCTGTAACCTAGAGGACAACCAGTGGGTCCATCTCCTCTATACCACCTGGTAGTGTGGTGGATGGGACTACCAGCTCTCTGTAACCAAGAGGGCAACCAGTGGGTCCATCTCCTCTATACCACCTGGTAGTGTGGTGGATGGGACTACCAGCTCTCTGTAACCTAGAGGGCAACCAGTGGGTCCATCTCCTCTATACCACCTGGTAGTGTGGTGGATGGGACTACCAGCTCTCTGTAACCTAGAGGACAACCAGTGGGTCCATCTCCTCTATACCACCCACCTGGTAGTGTGGTGGATGGGACTACCAGCTCTCTGTAACCAAGAGGGCAACCAGTGGGTCCATCTCCTCTATACCACCTGGTAGTGTGGTGGATGGGACTACCAGCTCTCTGTAACCAAGAGGGCAACCAGTGGGTCCATCTCCTCTATACCACCTGGTAGTGTGGTGGATGGGACTACCAGCTCTCTGTAACCTAGAGGGCAACCAGTGGGTCCATCTCCTCTATACCACCCACCTGGTAGTGTGGTGGATGGGACTACCAGCTCTCTGTAACCTAGAGGACAACCAGTGGGTCCATCTCCTCTATACCACCTGGTAGTGTGGTGGATGGGACTACCAGCTCTCTGTAACCAAGAGGGCAACCAGTGGGTCCATCTCCTCTATACCACCTGGTAGTGTGGTGGATGGGACTACCAGCTCTCTGTAACCTAGAGGGCAACCAGTGGGTCCATCTCCTCTATACCACCTGGTAGTGTGGTGGATGGGACTACCAGCTCTCTGTAACCTAGAGGACAACCAGTGGGTCCATCTCCTCTATACCACCCACCTGGTAGTGTGGTGGATGGGACTACCAGCTCTCTGTAACCAAGAGGGCAACCAGTGGGTCCATCTCCTCTATACCACCTGGTAGTGTGGTGGATGGGACTACCAGCTCTCTGTAACCAAGAGGGCAACCAGTGGGTCCATCTCCTCTATACCACCTGGTAGTGTGGTGGATGGGACTACCAGCTCTCTGTAACCTAGAGGGCAACCAGTGGGTCCATCTCCTCTATACCACCCACCTGGTAGTGTGGTGGATGGGACTACCAGCTCTCTGTAACCTAGAGGACAACCAGTGGGTCCATCTCCTCTATACCACCTGGTAGTGTGGTGGATGGGACTACCAGCTCTCTGTAACCAAGAGGGCAACCAGTGGGTCCATCTCCTCTATACCACCTGGTAGTGTGGTGGATGGGACTACCAGCTCTCTGTAACCTAGAGGGCAACCAGTGGGTCCATCTCCTCTATACCACCTGGTAGTGTGGTGGATGGGACTACCAGCTCTCTGTAACCTAGAGGGCAACCAGTGGGTCCATCTCCTCTATACCACCTGGTAGTGTGGTGGATGGGACTACCAGCTCTCTGTAACCTAGAGGGCAACCAGTGGGTCCATCTCCTCTATACCACCTGGTAGTGTGGTGGATGGGACTACCAGCTCTCTGTAACCTAGAGGGCAACCAGTGGGTCCGTCTCCTCTATACCACCCACCTGGTAGTGTGGTGGATGGGACTACCAGCTCTCTGTAACCAAGAGGGCAACCAGTGGGTCCATCTCCTCTATACCACCTGGTAGTGTGGTGGATGGGACTACCAGCTCTCTGTAACCAAGAGGGCAACCAGTGGGTCCATCTCCTCTATACCACCTGGTAGTGTGGTGGATGGGACTACCAGCTCTCTGTAACCTAGAGGGCAACCAGTGGGTCCATCTCCTCTATACCACCTGGTAGTGTGGTGGATGGGACTACCAGCTCTCTGTAACCTAGAGGACAACCAGTGGGTCCATCTCCTCTATACCACCCACCTGGTAGTGTGGTGGATGGGACTACCAGCTCTCTGTAACCTAGAGGGCAACCAGTGGGTCCATCTCCTCTATACCACCCACCTGGTAGTGTGGTGGATGGGACTACCAGCTCTCTGTAACCTAGAGGACAACCAGTGGGTCCATCTCCTCTATACCACCTGGTAGTGTGGTGGATGGGACTACCAGCTCTCTGTAACCTAGAGGACAACCAGTGGGTCCATCTCCTCTATACCACCCACCTGGTAGTGTGGTGGATGGGACTACCAGCTCTCTGTAACCAAGAGGGCAACCAGTGGGTCCATCTCCTCTATACCACCTGGTAGTGTGGTGGATGGGACTACCAGCTCTCTGTAACCAAGAGGGCAACCAGTGGGTCCATCTCCTCTATACCACCTGGTAGTGTGGTGGATGGGACTACCAGCTCTCTGTAACCTAGAGGGCAACCAGTGGGTCCATCTCCTCTATACCACCCACCTGGTAGTGTGGTGGATGGGACTACCAGCTCTCTGTAACCTAGAGGACAACCAGTGGGTCCATCTCCTCTATACCACCTGGTAGTGTGGTGGATGGGACTACCAGCTCTCTGTAACCTAGAGGGCAACCAGTGGGTCCATCTCCTCTATACCACCTGGTAGTGTGGTGGATGGGACTACCAGCTCTCTGTAACCTAGAGGGCAACCAGTGGGTCCATCTCCTCTATACCACCTGGTAGTGTGGTGGATGGGACTACCAGCTCTCTGTAACCTAGAGGACAACCAGTGGGTCCATCTCCTCTATACCACCCACCTGGTAGTGTGGTGGATGGGACTACCAGCTCTCTGTAACCTAGAGGGCAACCAGTGGGTCCATCTCCTCTATACCACCTGGTAGTGTGGTGGATGGGACTACCAGCTCTCTGTAACCTAGAGGGCAACCAGTGGGTCCATCTCCTCTATACCACCTGGTAGTGTGGTGGATGGGACTACCAGCTCTCTGTAACCTAGAGGGCAACCAGTGGGTCCATCTCCTCTATACCACCCACCTGGTAGTGTGGTGGATGGGACTACCAGCTCTCTGTAACCTAGAGGGCAACCAGTGGGTCCATCTCCTCTATACCACCTGGTAGTGTGGTGGATGGGACTACCAGCTCTCTGTAACCTAGAGGGCAACCAGTGGGTCCATCTCCTCTATACCACCTGGTAGTGTGGTGGATGGGACTACCAGCTCTCTGTAACCTAGAGGGCAACCAGTGGGTCCATCTCCTCTATACCACCTGGTAGTGTGGTGGATGGGACTACCAGCTCTCTGTAACCTAGAGGACAACCAGTGGGTCCATCTCCTCTATACCACCCACCTGGTAGTGTGGTGGATGGGACTACCAGCTCTCTGTAACCTAGAGGGCAACCAGTGGGTCCATCTCCTCTATACCACCTGGTAGTGTGGTGGATGGGACTACCAGCTCTCTGTAACCTAGAGGGCAACCAGTGGGTCCATCTCCTCTATACCACCTGGTAGTGTGGTGGATGGGACTACCAGCTCTCTGTAACCTAGAGGGCAACCAGTGGGTCCATCTCCTCTATACCACCCACCTGGTAGTGTGGTGGATGGGACTACCAGCTCTCTGTAACCTAGAGGACAACCAGTGGGTCCATCTCCTCTATACCACCTGGTAGTGTGGTGGATGGGACTACCAGCTCTCTGTAACCTAGAGGGCAACCAGTGGGTCCATCTCCTCTATACCACCTGGTAGTGTGGTGGATGGGACTACCAGCTCTCTGTAACCTAGAGGGCAACCAGTGGGTCCATCTCCTCTATACCACCTGGTAGTGTGGTGGATGGGACTACCAGCTCTCTGTAACCTAGAGGGCAACCAGTGGGTCCATCTCCTCTATACCACCTGGTAGTGTGGTGGATGGGACTACCAGCTCTCTGTAACCTAGAGGGCAACCAGTGGGTCCATCTCCTCTATACCCACCTGGTAGTGTGGTGGATGGGACTACCAGCTCTCTGTAACCTAGAGGGCAACCAGTGGGTCCGTCTCCTCTATACCACCCACCTGGTAGTGTGGTGGATGGGACTACCAGCTCTCTGTAACCTAGAGGACAACCAGTGGGTCCGTCTCCTCTATACCACCCACCTGGTAGTGTGGTGGATGGGACTACCAGCTCTCTGTAACCTAGAGGACAACCAGTGGGTCCATCTCCTCTATACCACCCACCTGGTAGTGTGGTGGATGGGACTACCAGCTCTCTGTAACCTAGAGGACAACCAGTGGGTCCATCTCCTCTATACCACCCACCTGGTAGTGTGGTGGATGGGACTACCAGCTCTCTGTAACCTAGAGGACAACCAGTGGGTCCATCTCCTCTATACCACCCACCTGGTAGTGTGGTGGATGGGACTACCAGCTCTCTGTAACCTAGAGGACAACCAGTGGGTCCATCTCCTCTATACCACCCACCTGGTAGTGTGGTGGATGGGACTACCAGCTCTCTGTAACCTAGAGGACAACCAGTGGGTCCATCTCCTCTATACCACCCACCTGGTAGTGTGGTGGATGGGACTACCAGCTCTCTGTAACCTAGAGGACAACCAGTGGGTCCATCTCCTCTATACCACCTGGTAGTGTGGTGGATGGGACTACCAGCTCTCTGTAACCTAGAGGACAACCAGTGGGTCCATCTCCTCTATACCACCCACCTGGTAGTGTGGTGGATGGGACTACCAGCTCTCTGTAACCTAGAGGACAACCAGTGGGTCCATCTCCTCTATACCACCCACCTGGTAGTGTGGTGGATGGGACTACCAGCTCTCTGTAACCTAGAGGACAACCAGTGGGTCCATCTCCTCTATACCACCCACCTGGTAGTGTGGTGGATGGGACTACCAGCTCTCTGTAACCTAGAGGACAACCAGTGGGTCCATCTCCTCTATACCACCTGGTAGTGTGGTGGATGGGACTACCAGCTCTCTGTAACCTAGAGGACAACCAGTGGGTCCATCTCCTCTATACCACCCACCTGGTAGTGTGGTGGATGGGACTACCAGCTCTCTGTAACCTAGAGGACAACCAGTGGGTCCATCTCCTCTATACCACCCACCTGGTAGTGTGGTGGATGGGACTACCAGCTCTCTGTAACCTAGAGGACAACCAGTGGGTCCATCTCCTCTATACCACCCACCTGGTAGTGTGGTGGATGGGACTACCAGCTCTCTGTAACCTAGAGGGCAACCAGTGGGTCCATCTCCTCTATACCACCTGGTAGTGTGGTGGATGGGACTACCAGCTCTCTGTAACCTAGAGGACAACCAGTGGGTCCATCTCCTCTATACCACCCACCTGGTAGTGTGGTGGATGGGACTACCAGCTCTCTGTAACCTAGAGGGCAACCAGTGGGTCCATCTCCTCTATACCACCCACCTGGTAGTGTGGTGGATGGGACTACCAGCTCTCTGTAACCTAGAGGACAACCAGTGGGTCCATCTCCTCTATACCACCCACCTGGTAGTGTGGTGGATGGGACTACCAGCTCTCTGTAACCTAGAGGGCAACCAGTGGGTCCATCTCCTCTATACCACCTGGTAGTGTGGTGGATGGGACTACCAGCTCTCTGTAACCTAGAGGGCAACCAGTGGGTCCATCTCCTCTATACCACCCACCTGGTAGTGTGGTGGATGGGACTACCAGCTCTCTGTAACCTAGAGGACAACCAGTGGGTCCATCTCCTCTATACCACCCACCTGGTAGTGTGGTGGATGGGACTACCAGCTCTCTGTAACCTAGAGGACAACCAGTGGGTCCATCTCCTCTATACCACCCACCTGGTAGTGTGGTGGATGGGACTACCAGCTCTCTGTAACCTAGAGGGCAACCAGTGGGTCCATCTCCTCTATACCACCTGGTAGTGTGGTGGATGGGACTACCAGCTCTCTGTAACCTAGAGGACAACCAGTGGGTCCATCTCCTCTATACCACCCACCTGGTAGTGTGGTGGATGGGACTACCAGCTCTCTGTAACCTAGAGGGCAACCAGTGGGTCCATCTCCTCTATACCACCACCTGGTAGTGTGGTGGATGGGACTACCAGCTCTCTGTAACCTAGAGGACAACCAGTGGGTCCATCTCCTCTATACCACCCACCTGGTAGTGTGGTGGATGGGACTACCAGCTCTCTGTAACCTAGAGGGCAACCAGTGGGTCCATCTCCTCTATACCACCTGGTAGTGTGGTGGATGGGACTACCAGCTCTCTGTAACCTAGAGGGCAACCAGTGGGTCCATCTCCTCTATACCACCTGGTAGTGTGGTGGATGGGACTACCAGCTCTCTGTAACCTAGAGGGCAACCAGTGGGTCCATCTCCTCTATACCACCCACCTGGTAGTGTGGTGGATGGGACTACCAGCTCTCTGTAACCTAGAGGGCAACCAGTGGGTCCATCTCCTCTATACCACCCACCTGGTAGTGTGGTGGATGGGACTACCAGCTCTCTGTAACCTAGAGGACAACCAGTGGGTCCATCTCCTCTATACCACCTGGTAGTGTGGTGGATGGGACTACCAGCTCTCTGTAACCTAGAGGACAACCAGTGGGTCCATCTCCTCTATACCACCCACCTGGTAGTGTGGTGGATGGGACTACCAGCTCTCTGTAACCTAGAGGACAACCAGTGGGTCCATCTCCTCTATACCACCCACCTGGTAGTGTGGTGGATGGGACTACCAGCTCTCTGTAACCTAGAGGACAACCAGTGGGTCCATCTCCTCTATACCACCCACCTGGTAGTGTGGTGGATGGGACTACCAGCTCTCTGTAACCTAGAGGACAACCAGTGGGTCCATCTCCTCTATACCACCTGGTAGTGTGGTGGATGGGACTACCAGCTCTCTGTAACCTAGAGGACAACCAGTGGGTCCATCTCCTCTATACCACCCACCTGGTAGTGTGGTGGATGGGACTACCAGCTCTCTGTAACCTAGAGGACAACCAGTGGGTCCATCTCCTCTATACCACCCACCTGGTAGTGTGGTGGATGGGACTACCAGCTCTCTGTAACCTAGAGGACAACCAGTGGGTCCATCTCCTCTATACCACCCACCTGGTAGTGTGGTGGATGGGACTACCAGCTCTCTGTAACCTAGAGGGCAACCAGTGGGTCCATCTCCTCTATACCACCCACTGGTAGTGTGGTGGATGGGACTACCAGCTCTCTGTAACCTAGAGGACAACCAGTGGGTCCATCTCCTCTATACCACCCACCTGGTAGTGTGGTGGATGGGACTACCAGCTCTCTGTAACCTAGAGGACAACCAGTGGGTCCATCTCCTCTATACCACCCACCTGGTAGTGTGGTGGATGGGACTACCAGCTCTCTGTAACCTAGAGGACAACCAGTGGGTCCATCTCCTCTATACCACCCACCTGGTAGTGTGGTGGATGGGACTACCAGCTCTCTGTAACCTAGAGGACAACCAGTGGGTCCATCTCCTCTATACCACCCACCTGGTAGTGTGGTGGATGGGACTACCAGCTCTCTGTAACCTAGAGGACAACCAGTGGGTCCATCTCCTCTATACCACCCACCTGGTAGTGTGGTGGATGGGACTACCAGCTCTCTGTAACCTAGAGGGCAACCAGTGGGTCCATCTCCTCTATACCACCCACCTGGTAGTGTGGTGGATGGGACTACCAGCTCTCTGTAACCTAGAGGACAACCAGTGGGTCCATCTCCTCTATACCACCCACCTGGTAGTGTGGTGGATGGGACTACCAGCTCTCTGTAACCTAGAGGACAACCAGTGGGTCCATCTCCTCTATACCACCCACCTGGTAGTGTGGTGGATGGGACTACCAGCTCTCTGTAACCTAGAGGGCAACCAGTGGGTCCATCTCCTCTATACCACCCACCTGGTAGTGTGGTGGATGGGACTACCAGCTCTCTGTAACCTAGAGGGCAACCAGTGGGTCCATCTCCTCTATACCACCCACCTGGTAGTGTGGTGGATGGGACTACCAGCTCTCTGTAACCTAGAGGACAACCAGTGGGTCCATCTCCTCTATACCACCCACCTGGTAGTGTGGTGGATGGGACTACCAGCTCTCTGTAACCTAGAGGACAACCAGTGGGTCCATCTCCTCTATACCACCCACCTGGTAGTGTGGTGGATGGGACTACCAGCTCTCTGTAACCTAGAGGACAACCAGTGGGTCCATCTCCTCTATACCACCCACCTGGTAGTGTGGTGGATGGGACTACCAGCTCTCTGTAACCCAGAGGGCAACCAGTGGGTCCATCTCCTCTATACCACCCACCTGGTAGTGTGGTGGATGGGACTACCAGCTCTCTGTAACCTAGAGGACAACCAGTGGGTCCATCTCCTCTATACCACCCACCTGGTAGTGTGGTGGATGGGACTACCAGCTCTCTGTAACCTAGAGGACAACCAGTGGGTCCATCTCCTCTATACCACCTGGTAGTGTGGTGGATGGGACTACCAGCTCTCTGTAACCTAGAGGACAACCAGTGGGTCCATCTCCTCTATACCACCCACCTGGTAGTGTGGTGGATGGGACTACCAGCTCTCTGTAACCTAGAGGACAACCAGTGGGTCCATCTCCTCTATACCACCCACCTGGTAGTGTGGTGGATGGGACTACCAGCTCTCTGTAACCTAGAGGACAACCAGTGGGTCCATCTCCTCTATACCACCCACCTGGTAGTGTGGTGGATGGGACTACCAGCTCTCTGTAACCTAGAGGACAACCAGTGGGTCCATCTCCTCTATACCACCTGGTAGTGTGGTGGATGGGACTACCAGCTCTCTGTAACCTAGAGGGCAACCAGTGGGTCCATCTCCTCTATACCACCCACCTGGTAGTGTGGTGGATGGGACTACCAGCTCTCTGTAACCTAGAGGACAACCAGTGGGTCCATCTCCTCTATACCACCCACCTGGTAGTGTGGTGGATGGGACTACCAGCTCTCTGTAACCTAGAGGACAACCAGTGGGTCCATCTCCTCTATACCACCCACCTGGTAGTGTGGTGGATGGGACTACCAGCTCTCTGTAACCTAGAGGACAACCAGTGGGTCCATCTCCTCTATACCACCCACCTGGTAGTGTGGTGGATGGGACTACCAGCTCTCTGTAACCTAGAGGACAACCAGTGGGTCCATCTCCTCTGTACCACCTGGTAGTGTGGTGGATGGGACTACCAGCTCTCTGTAACCTAGAGGGCAACCAGTGGGTCCATCTCCTCTATACCACCCACCTGGTAGTGTGGTGGATGGGACTACCAGCTCTCTGTAACCTAGAGGACAACCAGTGGGTCCATCTCCTCTATACCACCCCCTGGTAGTGTGGTGGATGGGACTACCAGCTCTCTGTAACCCAGAGGACAACCAGTGGGTCCATCTCCTCTATACCACCCACCTGGTAGTGTGGTGGATGGGACTACCAGCTCTCTGTAACCTAGAGGACAACCAGTGGGTCCATCTCCTCTATACCACCCACCTGGTAGTGTGGTGGATGGGACTACCAGCTCTCTGTAACCTAGAGGACAACCAGTGGGTCCATCTCCTCTGTACCACCTGGTAGTGTGGTGGATGGGACTACCAGCTCTCTGTAACCTAGAGGGCAACCAGTGGGTCCATCTCCTCTATACCACCCACCTGGTAGTGTGGTGGATGGGACTACCAGCTCTCTGTAACCTAGAGGACAACCAGTGGGTCCATCTCCTCTATACCACCTGGTAGTGTGGTGGATGGGACTACCAGCTCTCTGTAACCCAGAGGGCAACCAGTGGGTCCATCTCCTCTATACCACCCACCTGGTAGTGTGGTGGATGGGACTACCAGCTCTCTGTAACCTAGAGGGCAACCAGTGGGTCCATCTCCTCTATACCACCCACCTGGTAGTGTGGTGGATGGGACTACCAGCTCTCTGTAACCTAGAGGACAACCAGTGGGTCCATCTCCTCTATACCACCCACCTGGTAGTGTGGTGGATGGGACTACCAGCTCTCTGTAACCTAGAGGGCAACCAGTGGGTCCATCTCCTCTATACCACCCACCTGGTAGTGTGGTGGATGGGACTACCAGCTCTCTGTAACCTAGAGGGCAACCAGTGGGTCCATCTCCTCTATACCACCCCCTGGTAGTGTGGTGGATGGGACTACCAGCTCTCTGTAACCTAGAGGACAACCAGTGGGTCCATCTCCTCTATACCACCCACCTGGTAGTGTGGTGGATGGGACTACCAGCTCTCTGTAACCTAGAGGGCAACCAGTGGGTCCGTCTCCTCTGTACCAGGTTTCTTGTAGGATGACAATGTCTGTATTTCTGATGTCTTTGGTGAAGTCCAGGTTCCTGCTCTTTAGGCCAAAGGCAGATGACCTCAGGCCTTGGATATTCCAGGATGAGATAGATGGTGAAGGCTTTGTGTTCCATGTTGTTGGTCGTGTGGTTTGGCCTCAGACCAGTAAGGCTGAGCAGAGCCTGCTGAGCATCTGCTACATGCCATTGGCCTGGGCTAGTGTAAGAGTGGGGGTTGGTCTTGTTTGTCCGTTCACGGCCCGGGCGTGTGTGTGACTTCCATGTTGAGGCCGTCTTTGCCGGGGGTGGGGAGTGTAGAGCTGATCTGAGGGGGCCTAAATGGGGTGTGACTCTCCCGGCAGGTCTGGGCGGGGTGTCTGTTGGTCCTGTGTGAAGTGTTGCGTTTGAGAGCGATGTCCTTTAGGGTCCAGGCGAAGGTGGGGCACTGCTGCCTTGTAGAGGTGGACCTGGTCATGGAGGCTGTTCTAGTCCAGGGTGGAGTGGTGGGCCAGGAAAACATTTGGTTTTGAGGCACAGTCACGGGAAATACTTGTGTTTACCCGCTGTATGGTAGCAGGGTGGAGATTCCCTCCCACTTCTCCCTACAACACTCTCCCTCCATCTCCCTCTCTCCCTCCCTATTCTCCCTACAACACTCTCCCTCCATCTCCCTCTCTCCCTCCCACTTCTCCCTCCCACACTCTCCCTCCATCTCCCTCTCTCCCTCCCTATTCTCCCTACAACACTCTCCCTCCATCTCCCTCTCTCTCTCCCACTCTCCCTCCCTCCCACACTCTCCCTCCATCTCCCTCTCTCCCTCCCTATTCTCCCTACAACACTCTCCCTCCATCTCCCTCTCTCCCTCCCTATTCTCCCTACAACACTCTCCCTCCATCTCCCTCTCTCCCTCCCTCTCTCCCTCCCACACTCTCCCTCCATCTCCCTCTCTCCCTCCCTATTCTCCCTACAACACTCTCCCTCCATCTCCCTCTCTCCCTCCCTATTCTCCCTACAACACTCTCCCTCCATCTCCCTCTCTCCCTCCCTATTCTCCCTACAACACTCTCCCTCCATCTCCCTCTCTCCCTCCCTATTCTCCCTCCCACACTCTCCCTCCATCTCCCTCTCTCCCTCCCTATTCTCCCTACAACACTCTCCCTCCATCTCCCTCTCTCCCTCCCTATTCTCCCTACAACACTCTCCCTCCATCTCCCTCTCTCCCTCCCTATTCTCCCTACAACACTCTCCCTCCATCTCCCTCTCTCCCTCCCTATTCTCCCTACAACACTCTCCCTCCATCTCCCTCTCTCCCTCCCTATTCTCCCTACAACACTCTCCCTCCATCTCCCTCTCTCCCTCCCTATTCTCCCTACAACACTCTCCCTCCATCTCCCTCTCTCCCTCCCTATTCTCCCTACAACACTCTCCCTCCATCTCCCTCTCTCCCTCCCTATTCTCCCTACAACACTCTCCCTCCATCTCCCTCTCTCCCTCCCTACGCTCCCTACAACACTCTCCACTCCATCTCCCTCTCTCCCTCCGTCTCCCTCCCTCCCACGCTCTCCCTCCCACTTCTCCCTCCCTCCCATCTCCCTCCCTCCCACGCTCTCCCTCCCACGCTCTCCCTCCCACGCTCTCCCTCCCACGCTCTCTCCCTCCGCTCTCCCTCCCTCCCTCCGTCTCCCTCCCTCCCACGTCTCCCTCCCTCTCTCAGCACCTGTAGAGCCAGTGTAGTGGTGTGTTCCTCCAGTCCAGCTGCTCTCCTCTCCTTCCAGCTCCTCAGTCCTCTGCCAAGTCAGGGGCCATAGGGCTCTGGATAAAATGTGTTCACTGTGTAGTGCATAGGGTACAGTTTGGGATGCAGTCCTCCTGGCCTTGGCCATAGGGTACAGTTTGGGATGCAGTCCTCCTGGCCTTGGCCATAGGGTACAGTTTGGGATGCAGTCCTCCTGGCCTTGGCCATAGGGTACAGTTTGGGATGCAGTCCTCCTGGCCTTGGCCATAGGGTACAGTTTGGGATGCAGTCCTCCTGGCCTTGGCCATAGGGTACAGTTTGGGATGCAGTCCTCCTGGCCTTGGCCATAGGGTACAGTTTGGGATGCAGTCCTCCTGGCCTTGGCCATAGGGTACAGTTTGGGATGCAGTCCTCCTGGCCTTGGCCATAGGGTACAGTTTGAGATGCAGTCCTCCTGGCCTTGGCCATAGGGTACAGTTTGGGATGCAGTCCTCCTGGCCTTGGCCATAGGGTACAGTTTGGGATGCAGTCCTCCTGGCCTTGGCCATAGGGTACAGTTTGGGATGCAGTCCTCCTGGCCCTGGCCATAGGGTACAGTTTGGCATGCAGTCCTCCTGGCCCTGGCCCATGTTGCACTTGGCATTTCCTCTGAGGCCCTAGGGCCACGCATGACGTGAGAGGAGAGGGCCAGGCAGACCCACCCCACCCTGGGAAAGGCCCCCGTGGACAGGGGATAGAGAGGGAGAGAGAAAGATTAAGGGTGTGTTTGTGTGATCATAAGAGAGAGCAGAGGGGGTTGTGGGGTGGCGGAGAACTCTGGTGAATTTTGGGAGAGAAGCACTGACTCACTCCAACAGCCAGCTGGACTGGTGAGGGGGAAGGAATGAGGGCGGGGGAAGGAATGAGGGAGGGGGAAGGAATGAGGGAGGGGGAAGGAATGAGGGAGGGGGAAGGAATGAGGGCGGGGGAAGGAATGAGGGCGGGGGAAGGAATGAGGGCGGGGGAAGGAATGAGGGCGGGGGAAGGAATGAGGGCGGGGGAAGGAATGAGGGCGGGGGAAGGAATGAGGGCGGGGGAAGGAATGAGGGCGGGGGAAGGAATGAGGGCGGGGGAAGGAATGAGGGAGGGGGAAGGAATGAGGGAGGGGATAGGAATGAGGGAGGGGGAAGGAATGAGGGAGGGGATAGGAATGAGGGAGGGGGAAGGAATGAGGGAGGGGGAAGGAATGAGGGAGGGGGAAGGAATGAGGGAGAAAGAGAACAAGAGATGCAAGACATATGGAGAAAGATGAGGCAGCAGAGGAGAGGTAGGGAGGGACAGGGAGAGAGGAACAAGGAGAGGGAGAGAGGGACAGGGAGAGGGAGAGACAGGGAGAGAGGGACAGGGGGAGAGGAACAACAAGAGGGAGAGAGGAACAACAAGAGGGAGAGAGGAACAGGGAGAGGGAGAGAGGAACAGGGAGAGGGAGGGAGGAACAGGGAGAGGGAGAGAGGAACAGGGAGAGGGAGAGAGGAACAGGGAGAGAGGGACAGGGAGAGAGGGACAGGGAGAGGGAGAGAGGGAGGGAGGGGGAGGGAGGAACAGGAACAGGGAGAGAGGAACAAGGAGACAGGGAGAGAGGGACAAGGAGAGAGGAACAGGGAGAGGGAGAGAGGAACAGGGAGAGGGAGAGAGGAACAGGGAGAGGGAGGGAGGGAGAGGGAGAGAGGAACAGGGAGAGGGAGGGAGGAACAGGGAGAGAGGGACAGGGAGAGGGAGGGAGGAACAGGGAGAGGGAGGGAGGGAAACAGAGGGGAGGAAGAGAGGAACAGGGAGAGAGAGAGAGCTGGTGAGGAAGGAGAAGCGGAAGGGCGGAGTGTCAGAGAGAGAGAAATGTGTTGACAAGAGTTGTCAGTATTAGCCGTTCCCTTCAGGCTGGGATACAGAAATTAGAGACTGGGCCTGCCTCCCAAATATCACAGGTCTCTGGTCAAAAGAAGTGCACTATTCTGGTCGAAAGAAGTGCACTATATAGGGTGCCATTTGGGTAAGTAGCCTGATTGATTGATTGTTTCACCATTTGCATTCATAGCAGCTTCCAGCCCTTTGTCATCAGACAGTACATCTCCCTTTATAAAGCTTTAGTTGGACAAACAGAGTTCTCTACTTGTTCATGAAAGAACCAATCCAGTGGAGGAACCAATCCCATCCACGAACCAATCCCGTCCACTTTGAACTGTGACTCAGTGGAGGAACCAATCCCGTCCACTTTGAACTGTGACTCAGTGGAGGAACCAATCCCGTCCACTTTGAACTGTGACTCAGTGGAGGAACCAATCCCGTCCACTTTGAACTGTGACTCAGTGGAGGAACCAATCCCGTCCACTTTGAACTGTGACTCAGTGGAGGAACCAATCCCGTCCACTTTGAACTGTGACTCAGTGGAGGAACCAATCCCGTCCACTTTGAACTGTGACTCAGTGGAGGAACCAATCCCGTCCACTTTGAACTGTGACTCAGTGGAGGAACCAATCCCGTCCACTTTGAACTGTGACTCAGTGGAGGAACCAATCCCGTCCACTTTGAACTGTGACTCAGTGGAGGAACCAATCCCGTCCACTTTGAACTGTGACTCAGTGGAGGAACCAATCCCACATTGCCCCCTTTTTTAATAATGGGTCTGTTAAATGATTTACAGGTGTCGTGAGTTCAGTCTGCTATTCATGTGAAATATATTGTATTCATCTGTTCCAGTCTGAATGGAGTCAACATGTTGCTGTTATTGGGACCAGACTGGTTTGTATTTAGATTTTGCTTCTAGCTGGCTGGCCAAGGCTGGGTGGGTGGGTGGGTGGTTGGGTGGGTGGGTGGGTGGGTGGGTGGGTGGTTGGGTGGGTGGGTGGGTGGCTGGGTGGGTGGGTGGCTGGGTGGCTGGGTGGGTGGCAGGGTGGGTGGGTGGTTGGGTGGGTGGCTGGGTGGGTGGTTGGGTGGGTGTATGGGTGGGTGGCTGGGTGGGTGGGTGTGGTTCCTGGTGTAATGTAGTACACTGTAAAAGGAATAGGCTGCCATTTGGGACACCGTCTCACCATGAAGGAGGAATTACATAATACCTGGAAATAGCTTCGTCTGTAGTGGTCAAATGGGAAGTGGAGTGATTACACACACTCCCACACACCCACCCACACACACACCACACACACACACACACACACACACACACACACACACCACACACACCCCACACACACACACACACGCGATTGTTGAGCTGGATTTGAATTCTCCCCAGCAGCACACAGCTAAATAAACATGTTCCACATGGAGTGATTTCCAGTCTCTCATCTTTCCTCTCTCTCATCTCTTTTACCTTTCCTCTCTCTCATCTCTCTTTCCCCTCTCTCATCTTTCCTCTCTCTCATCTCTTACCTTTCCTCTCTCTGATCTCTCTCATCTCTCTTACCTTTCCTCTCTCTCATCTTTCCTCTCTCTCATCTCTTTTACCTTTCCTCTCTCATCTCTCTTTCCCCTCTCTCATCTTCCCTCTCTCTCATCTCTCTCATCTTTCCTCTCATCTCTCTTACCTTTCCTCTCTCTCATCTCTCTTACCTTTCCTCTCTCTCTCATCTCTCTTACCTTTCCTCTCTCTCATCTCTCTTACCTTTCCTCTCTCTCTCATCTCGCTTACCTTTCCTGTCTCTCATCTCTCTTACCTTTCCTCTCTCTCATCTCTCTTACCTTTCCTCTCTCACCTTTCCTCTCTCTCATCTCTCTTACCTTTCCTCTCTCTCATCTCTTACCTTTCCTCTCTCTCATCTCTCTTACCTTTCCTCTCTCTCATCTCTCTTACCTTTCCTCTCTCTCTCTCTCTCATCTCTCTTACCTTTCCTCTCTCTCATCTCTCTTACCTTTCCTCTCCTCTCTCTCATCTCGCTTACCTTTCCTGTCTCTCATCTCTCTTACCTTTCCTCTCTCTCATCTCTCTTACCTTTCCTCTCTCTCATCTCTCTTACCTTTCCTCTCTCTCTCATCTCTCTTACCTTTCCTCTCTCTCATCTCTCTTACCTTTCCTCTCTCTCTCTCTCTCTCTCATCTCGCTTACCTTTCCTCTCTCTCATCTCTCTTACCTTTCCTCTCGCTCTCTCTCTCTCTCATCTCTCTTACCTTTCCTCTCTCACCTTTCCTCTCTCTCATCTCTCTTACCTTTCCTCTCTCTCATCTCTCTTACCTTTCCTCTCTCTCTCTCATCTCGCTTACCTTTCCTCTCTCTCATCTCTCTTACCTTTCCTCTCTCTCTCTCTCATCTCTCTTACCTTTCCTTTCTCTCATCTCTCTTACCTTTCCTCTCTCTCTCATCTCTCTTACCTTTCCTCTCTCTCATCTCTCTTACCTTTCCTCTCTCTCATCTCTCTTACCTTTCCTCTCTCTCTCTCCTCTCTCATCTCTCTTACCTTTCCTCTCTCTCATCTCTCTTACCTTTCCTCTCTCTCATCTCTCTTACCTTTCCTCTCTCTCTCATCTCTCTTACCTTTCCTCTCTCTCTCTCATCTCTCTTACCTTTCCTCTCTCTCTCTCTCTCTCTCTCTCATCTCTCTTACCTTTCCTCTCTCTCATCTCTCTTACCTTTCCTCTCTCTCTCTCATCTCTCTTACCTTTCCTCTCTCTCATCTCTCTTACCTTTCCTCTCTCTCATCTCTCTTACCTTTCCTCTCTCTCTCATCTCTCTTACCTTTCCTCTCTCTCATCTCTCTTACCTTTCCTCTCTCTCTCATCTCTCTTACCTTTCCTCTCTCTCTCTCATCTCTCTTACCTTTCCTCTCTCTCATCTCTCTTACCTTTCCTCTCTCTCATCTCGCTTACCTTTCCTCTCTCTCATCTCTCTTACCTTTCCTCTCTCTCATCTCTCTTACCTTTCCTCTCTCTCATCTCTCTTACCTTTCCTCTCTCTCATCTCTCTTACCTTTCCTCTCTCTCATCTCTCTTACCTTTCCTCTCTCTCATCTCGCTTACCTTTCCTTTCTCTCATCTCTCTTACCTTTCCTCTCTCTCTCATCTCTCTCGTTGTGTTCTGGATATATATAATTATCTCTCTCTCGTTGTGTTCTATATAATTATCTCTCGTTGTGTTCTATATAATTATCTCTCTCTCGTTGTGTTTTATATAATTATCTCTCTCTCGTTGTGTTTTATATAATTATCTCTCTCTCGTTGTGTTCTATATAATTATCTCTCTCTCGTTGTGTTTTATATAATTATCTCTCTCTCGTTGTGTTCTATATAATTATCTCTCTCGTTGTGTTCTATATAATTATCTCTCTCGTTGTGTTCTATATAATTATCTCTCTCTCGTTGTGTTCTATATAATTATCTCTCTCTCGTTGTGTCTATATAATTATCTCTCTCTCGTTGTGTTCTATATAATTATCTCTCTCTCGTTGTGTTCTATATAATTATCTCTCTCTCGTTGTGTTTTATATAATTATCTCTCTCTCGTTGTGTTCTATATAATTATCTCTCTCTCGTTGTGTTCTATATAATATCTCTCTCTCGTTGTGTTCTATATAATTATCTCTCTCAAGGGGAGGTAGAGAATCCTTTACCTAGAGGTGTCAAGGGGAAGTAGTGCGGGAACACTGGTTGGTCGGCCCAATTGAGGTAGTATGTACACGAATGTATAGTTAAAGTGACTATGCATATATGATAAACAGAGAGTAGCAGCAGTGGAAAAGAGGGGGTTGTGGGGGGGGGGCACACAATGCATATAACCATTTGATTACCTGTTCAGGAGTCTTATGGCTTCGGGGTAAAAACTGTGTAGAAGCCTTTTTGTCCTAGACTTGGCACTCCGGTACCGCTTGCCATGCGGTAGTAGAGAGAACAGTCTATGGCTGGGGTCTTTGACCATTTTTAGGGCCTTCCTCTGACACCACCTGGTGTAGAGGTCCTGGATAGCAGGCAGCTTAGCCCCAGTGATGTACTGGGCCGTACACACTACCCTCTGTAGTGCCTTTGCGGTCGGAGGCCGAGCAGTTTCCAGACCAGGCAGTGATGCAACCACTCAGGATGCTCTCGATGGTGCAGCTGTAGAACCTTTAGAGAATCTGAGGATCCATGTCAAATCTTTTCAGTCTCCTGAGGGGGAATAGGTTTTGTTGTGCCCTCTTCACGACTGTCTTGGTGTGTTTGGACCATTCTAGTTTGTTGTTGATGTGGACACCAAGGAACTTGAAGCTCTCAACCTGCTCCACTACAGCCCAGTCGAGGAGAATGGGGGCGTGCTCGGTCCTCCTTTTCCTGTAGTCCACAATCATCTCCTTAGTCTTGGTTACGTTGAGGGAGAGGTTGTTATTCTGGCACCACCCGGCCAGGTCTCTGACTTCCTCCCTATAGGCTGTCTCGTCGTTGTCGGTGATCAGGCCTACCACTGTTGTGTCGTCTGCAAACTTAATGATGGTGTTGGAGTCGTGCCTGGCCATGCAGTCATGAGTGAACAGGGAGTACAGGAGGGGACTGAGCACGCACCCCTGGGGAGCTCCAGTGTTGAGGATCAACGTGGCAGATGTATTGCTACCTACTCTCACCACCTGGGGGCGGCCCGTCAGGAAGTCCAGGATCCAGTTGCAGAGGGAGGTGTTTAGTCCCAGGATCCTTAGCTTAGTGATGAGCTTTGAGGGCACTATGATGTTGAACGCTGAGCTGTAGTCAATGAATAGCATTCTCACATAGGTGTTCCTTTTGTCCAGCTGGGAAAGGGCAGTGTGGAGTGCAATAGAGATTGCATCATCTGTGGATCTGTTTGGGCGGTATGCAAATTGGAGTGGGTCTAGGGTTTCTGGGATAATGGTGTTGATGTGAGCCATGACCAGCCTTTCAAAGCACTTCATGACTATGGACGTGAGTGCTACGGGTCTGTAGTCATTTAGGCAGGTTACCTTAGTGTTCTTGGGCACAGGGACTATGGTGATCTTCATCAGAATGCACTCTCAGGAATCCCAGGTCCACAATAAATGTTGTTTTGTTCGATAAAGTCTATAATTTATGTCCAAATACCTCCTTGTTGTTAGCGCGTTCAGTCAGCTACTCCAAATGTAGGAAGCGCGCCGAAAATCTCACGACGAAAAGTTTAAAAAAGTTATATTTACGTTCGTAGAAACATGTCAAACGTTGTATAGCATCAATCTTTAGGGCCTTTTTAACATAAAACTTAAATAATATTCCAACCAGACGATTCCAATGTCTTGAAAAATGTTATGGAACACAGCTACCTCATCACGTGAAGGCGCGCCAATGAACTCATTTCCTTTCCTGAGTCAACAACTTCCAACTTCCTTTGTTCGCTCTCTGTTCACCATAGAAGCCTCAAACAACTTTCTAAAGACTGTTGACATCTAGTGGAAGCCTTAGGAAGTGCAAAATGAACCCTAAGTCACTGTGTGTTAGATAGGCAATGACTTGAAAAGACTACGCGCATCAGATTTCCCACTTCCTGGTTGGATTTTTCTCAGGTTTTTGCCTGCCATATGAGTTCTGTTATACTCACAGACATCATTCAAACAGTTTTAGAAACTTCAGAGTGTCTTCTATCCAAATCTACTAATAATATGCACATCCTACCTTCTGGGACAGAGTAGCAGGCAGTTTAATTTGGGCACGTCATTCATCCCGAATTTCCGAATACTGCCCCCATCACTAAAAAGTTAAAGTCTCCGGCCACTAGGAGCGCCGCCTCTGGGTGTGTGGTTTCCTGTTTGCTTATTTCCTTATACAGCTGGCTGAGTGCGGTCTTAGTGCCAGCATCCGTCTGTGGTGGTAAATAAACAGCCACGAAAAGTATAGCTGAGAACTCTCTAGGCAAGTAGTGTGACCTGCAATTTATCACAATATACTCTACTTCAGGAGAGCAAAATCTAGAGACTTCCTGAGGTTTCGTGCACCAGCTGTTGTTTACAAATATGCACAGACCGCCCCCCCCCCCCCCCCCCCCCCCCTCGTCCTACCGGAGTGTGCTGTTCTATCTTGCCGGTGCAGAGTCTATCCCGCTAGCTGAATATCCATGTCGTCATTCAGCCACGATTCCGTGAAACATAAGATATTACGGTTTTTGATGTCCCGTTGGGAGGATATTCCTGATCGTACCTCGTTTAGTTTATTGTCCAATGATTGCACGTTGGCGAGTAGTATAGACGGTAACGGCAGCTTTCCCAGTCGCCTTCTCCGGGTCCTGACCCGGCATCGGGCTCTTTGTCCTCTTTGTCCTCTGTACCTGCGTCGCTTCCTCTTGCAAATAACGGGGATGTTGGCCCTGTCGGGTGTTTGGAGAATGTCCTGTGCGTCTTGCTTGTTGAAGAAGAAATCTTAGTCTAATCCGAGGTGAGTGATCGCTGTCCTGATATCCAGAAGCTCTTTATTGCCGTAAGATACGGTGGCAGAAACATTATGTACAAAATAAGTTACAAATAACGCGGGAAAAAAACACATAATAGCACAATTGGCTGGGCGCCCGTAAAACTGCGGCCATTTCCTCCGGCGCCATTTTGAGAGACCCCAACCCTCTCTCTCTCTCAGAGTTGGGGTCAATACCATTTACATTCCAGTCAATTCAGGAACTACACTGACATTTCTATTCTCTTGGAATTTGGTTTACCTTCTGAATTGAAATGGGTTTGACCCCAACCTTGGTTTCCATACAGATGTGCTTTTCTTTTTCTAGTTGTCATGTGTTTACACGTGTAATTGAATTCATCTGGTTTTCTCATTCCTATTCGTTACCTGAGAGCAAATGGCTGAGCAGCATTATTTTACGACAACAGTGCTGAAGGAGCTTTGTATCATTGATCCAGAGTAACTTACTGAACAGTCAGTGCATTCAACTAAGTTTTAGGATAACAAGCACATATCCCAGTCGTTAGGCACACTAGATCATTCTATGAAATGGCTGCTATCAGCAGAATCGCTCCTGTCCTTATCTCTTCCAGGCTTTACAGACCGACTGCTGTAGTCTACCAGGTTTCACTAAGCCCCAGGCCTTTTTTTCTCTCTCTCTCTCTCTCTCTCTCCCCATCTCTCTCTCTCTCTCTCTCCCCATCTCTCTCGTTCTTTCTCTCTCTCTCCCCATCTCTCTCGTTCTTTCTCTCTCTCCCCATCTCTCTCGTTCTTTCTCTCTCTCCCCATCTCTCTCGTTCTTTCTCTCTCTCCCCACCTTTCTCGCTCTCTCTCTCTTTCTCACTCTCTCTTTCTCCCCACCTCTCTCTCTCCCCAACTCTCTACCTCTCTCTCTCTCTCTCTCTCTCTCTCTCTCTCTCTCTCTCTCTCTACTCTCCTCCCCCCTCTTTCTCTCTCTCTCTCCCTCTCTCTCTACTCCCCCTCTCTCCCCCTCGCTCCTTACTTCCCATCTTTTCTCTACTGTCCATCCCAGGTACCACTACCCAGTTCCAAAGATCTTCTATGTGCAGTTGTCTGTGGGCACTAACGAGTTTATTGGAGAGGGCAGGACTCGCCAGGCAGCCCGTCACAACGCCGCCATGAAGGCCCTGCAAGCCCTCCGCAATGAACCCATACCTGAACGACCACCTCAGGTAACTATGGGAACGGACACACACATACACTCACACAGGCACATGGAGAAACACACACACACACGCGTGGACACACTAAATATCTAATTGACCCTATTGTTGTATGTTTAGAGGTTAATCCAGATTGTGTCCTCAGGGCTACCAGAGTAGAGTTTAATCCAGATTGTGTCCTCAGGGCTACCAGAGTAGAGTTTAATCCAGATTGTGTCCTCAGGGCTACCAGAGTAGAGTTTAATCCAGATTGTGTCCTCAGGGCTACCAGAGTAGAGTTTAATCCAGATAGTGTCCTCAGGGCTACCAGAGTAGAGTTTAATCCAGATTGTGTCCTCAGGGCTACCAGAGTAGAGTTTAATCCAGATTGTGTCCTCAG
This sequence comes from Salmo salar, assembly GCF_965601325.2. NCBI lineage: Eukaryota > Metazoa > Chordata > Actinopteri > Salmoniformes > Salmonidae > Salmo > Salmo salar. The sequence continues at coordinate 87,490,756 of NC_138309.1, read as the reverse complement.
GGCTACCAGAGTAGAGTTTAATCCAGATTGTGTCCTCAGGGCTACCAGAGTAGAGTTTAATCCAGATTGTGTCCTCAGGGCTACCAGAGTAGAGTTTAATCCAGATTGTGTCCTCAGGGCTACCAGAGTAGAGTTTAATCCAGATTGTGTCCTCAGGGCTACCAGAGTAGAGTTTAATCCAGATTGTGTCCTCAGGGCTACCAGAGTAGAGGTCCATTCAGTGTGTCCTCAGCCGACCTTTCAATCGTCTACTTCAGGAACACTGCCCTAAGGCGACCCGTCTGCCCTAAGGCGACCCGTCTGCCCTAAGGCGACCCGGCAGCCCTAAGGCGACCCGGCAGCCCTAAGGCGACCCGGCAGCCCTAAGGCGACGCTACTCTCACCCCCACCGATGTCCTCAAAGAAATGAGTGTGCGCTGAAACATTGATGTCCTGCCAATAAACATGAACTATTAAAGAGCGTGATACTCTCCTGTCTCTCCTTCGTCGTTTTCCACTAAGTGAATCGACCACCTTATCAGCTTTCAGCAGAAACGACCCAAACCCACCACAACCCAATTACTCTGATGTATAATTCAACCTCTGTTTTACCTTGCGCTGTGTGTGTGTGTGTGTCGCAATCTTTTTTTGTTTTAACCTGCATGCACCTGGTGGTCTCTCCTCCCTCCCTCCCTCCCTCCCTCCCTCCCTCCCTCCCTCCCTCCCTCCCTCCCTCCCTCCCACCCCCCCCTCCCTCCCTTCCCTCCCTCCCTCCCTCTCTCCCTCCCTCCCCTCTCTCCCTCCCTCCCTCCCCCCCTCCCTCCCTCCCTCCCTCCCCTCTCTCCCTTCCCTCCCTCCCTCCCTCCCTCCCCCCCTCTCTCCCTCTCTCCCTCCCTCCCCTCTCTCCCTTCCCTCCCTCCCTCCCTCCCTCCCTCCCTCCCTCCCTCCCTCCCTCCCTCCCTCCCTCCCTCCCTCCCTCCCCCCCCTCTCTCCCTCCCTCCCTTTGTCTTTTTGTCTTGTCACTGTATCCTTCTATCCAGCCTGAGGCCAGGCTTATAACTCTTTATCTTTCTCCACCGGAAATCACAGTTACCCCCCCTTTACCCCCTCACCACCCCCCTTACCTCCCCCCACCACCCCCCTTACCTCCCCCCACCACCCCCCTTACCTCCCCCCACCACCCCCCACCACCCCCCTTACCTCCCCCCACCACCCCCCTTACCTCCCCCCACCACCCCCTTACCTCCCCCCACCACCCCCCTTACCTCCCCCCACCACCCCCCTTACCTCCCCCCACCACCCCCCTTACCTCCCCCCACCTCCCCCCACCACCCCCCTTACCTCCCCCCACCACCCCCCTTACCTCCCCCCACCACCCCCCACCACCCCCCTTACCTCCCCCCACCACCCCCCACCACCCCCCTTACCTCCCCTGGATCCCCCTCAGCCTGGCAGAGCTGCTGGTTATTTAAGACGCTTTGCCTGCTCACTACCTCACACTGTGTGTGTGTGTGTGTGTGTGTGTGTGTGTGTTCCGTCTGTCTCTATTTTGGTGTCGTGTTCATAAATAAGCTCTTTGTCAAATGCTTCTTCAGTGTCTTGCTTTACAAATTGAGTCACACCGTGTGTGTGTGTGTGTGTGTGTGTGTGTATACAGCTCAGGCTAATCTTGTTCTTGCCACTGTGGTATGTTACCCCCTAACCTCACAGATCACTGTGGCATGTTACCCCCTAACCTCACAGATCACTGTGGCATGTTACCCCCTAACCTCACAGATCACTGTGGCATGTTACCCCTAACCTCACAGATCACTGTGGCATGTTACCCCTAACCTCACAGATCACTGTGGCATGTTACCCCCTAACCTCACAGATCACTGTGGCATGTTACCCCCTAACCTCACAGATCACTGTGGCATGTTACCCCCTAACCTCACAGATCACTGTGGCATGTTACCCCCTAACCTCACAGATCACTGTGGCATGTTACCCCTAACCTCACAGATCACTGTCACTGTGGCATGTTACCCCTAACCTCACAGATCGCAGGGTGTGACTAGATTTACCGCTGGCAGGGTGTGACTAGATTAACCGCGGGCAGGGTGTGACTAGATTAACCGCGGGCAGGGTGTGACTAGATTAACCGCTGGCAGGGTGTGACTAGATTAACCGCCGGCAGGGTGTGACTAGATTAACCGCTGGCAGGGTGTGACTAGATTAACCGCCGGCAGGGTGTGACTAGATTTACCGATGGCAGGGCGTGACTAGATTAACCGCCGGCAGGGTGTGACTAGATTTACCGCTGGCAGGGTGTGACTAGATTAACCGCTGGCAGGGTGTGACTAGATTAACCGCTGGCAGGGTGTGACTAGATTAACCGCCGGCAGGGTGTGACTAGATTAACCGCTGGCAGGGTGTGACTAGATTAACCGCTGGCAGGGTGTGACTAGATTAACCGCTGGCAGGGTGTGACTAGATTAACCGCTGGCAGGGTGTGACTAGATTAACCGCTGGCAGGGCGTGACTAGATTAACCGCTGGCAGGGTGTGACTAGATTAACCGCGGGCAGGGTGTGACTAGATTAACCGCTGGCAGGGTGTGACTAGATTAACCGCTGGCAGGGTGTGACTAGATTAACCGCCGGCAGGGTGTGACTAGATTAACCGCGGGCAGGGCGTGACTAGATTAACCGCGGGCAGGGCGTGACTAGATTAACCGCTGGCAGGGCGTGACTAGATTAACCGCCGGCAGGGTGTGACTAGATTTACCGCTGGCAGGGCGTGACTAGATTAACCGCCGGCAGGGTGTGACTAGATTTACCGCCGGCAGGGTGTGACTAGATTAACCGCCGGCAGGGTGTGACTAGATTAACCGCCGGCAGGGTGTGACTAGATTAACCGCCGGCAGGGTGTGACTAGATTAACCGCCGGCAGGGTGTGACTAGATTAACCGCGGGCAGGGTGTGACTAGATTAACCGCGGGCAGGGTGTGACTAGATTAACTGCTGGCAGGGTGTGACTAGATTAACCGCCGGCAGGGTGTGACTAGATTAACCGCCGGCAGGGTGTGACTAGATTAACCGCCGGCAGGGTGTGACTAGATTTACCGCTGGCAGGGCGTGACTAGATTAACCGCCGGCAGGGTGTGACTAGATTTACCGCTGGCAGGGTGTGACTAGATTAACCGCTGGCAGGGTGTGACTAGATTAACCGCCGGCAGGGTGTGACTAGATTAACCGCTGGCAGGGTGTGACTAGATTAACCGCTGGCAGGGTGTGACTAGATTAACCGCTGGCAGGGTGTGACTAGATTAACCGCTGGCAGGGTGTGACTAGAATAACCGCTGGCAGGGCGTGACTAGATTAACCGCTGGCAGGGTGTGACTAGATTAACCGCGGGCAGGGTGTGACTAGATTAACCGCTGGCAGGGTGTGACTAGATTAACCGCTGGCAGGGTGTGACTAGATTAACCGCCGGCAGGGTGTGACTAGATTAACCGCGGGCAGGGCGTGACTAGATTAACCGCGGGCAGGGCGTGACTAGATTAACCGCTGGCAGGGTGTGACTAGATTAACCGCCGGCAGGGTGTGACTAGATTTACCGCCGGCAGGGTGTGACTAGATTAACCGCCGGCAGGGTGTGACTAGATTAACCGCCGGCAGGGTGTGACTAGATTAACCGCCGGCAGGGTGTGACTAGATTAACCGCCGGCAGGGTGTGACTAGATTAACCGCCGGCAGGGCGTGACTAGATTAACCGCCGGCAGGGCGTGACTAGATTAACCGCCGGCAGGGTGTGACTAGATTAACCGCCGGCAGGGTGTGACTAGATTAACCGCCGGCAGGGTGTGACTAGATTAACCGCGGGCGCCCTAACACACACAACATGATGACTGCTCTGTAGACCAGACCAGCCGTTGTCGTGTGATTGGTTCTCTGACGGTCTCAACGTGGAGTCATGTGGCTCTTCTGGCGTTACATATCACAGGCTGAGTGAAGGCCTGGCTGAGTGAAGGCCTGGCTGAGTGAAGTCACATGAGGAGTCAGACACTGAGCTCTGTCTGTCTGTCTGTCTGTCTGTCTGTCTGTCTGTCTGTCTGTCTGTCTGTCTGTCTGTCTGTCTGTCTGTCTGTCTGTCTGTCTGTCTGTCTGTCTGTCTGTCTGTCTGTCTCTGTCTCTCTCTCTCTCTCTCTGTCTGCCTGTCTGTCTCCCACATATCATGTTATGCCTGGAGCAGTCAGGACACTGTGTGGCCGACACCCACCCTGTATGTTTATGAGAGAAAGAATGGAGAGAGAAGAAAATCATTGTTTTTGTAGGGAAAGTGTTTACATGAGAAATGTGTTGTCAGAGCAGATGAATGTTGTACTGTTAAAGTAGAGTAGGGGACTGGGTTATTTCCTGTTTACAGGTCTTCAATACTCCAGAGTTTCCTGTCGTTCTGAACGTTATTTTGCCTGATAACAGACTAAACCCGCTAGAACATTAAAATGTCACTTCTCTGCTTTCTGAGAACATGTTCATGTTCTGTTTGTTGTGTTTCCCGGGAACCTTTTTTAAAACTTAAAAAAAAAAACATTTTTATTGATACAAATCATGGGAAACAACAACAATAGATATTATTGGCACGGTTTGGTACATTTTAGATCCAGTTACAAATGGTACAACTCCTCCCTCCACCCACCCCAAAAGGTGTTCTAATGTTCTGTTCTGTTGTTCTATGTTGTTCTAGAGCCCAAAGGCATCATTTATAATCGTTGTGTACATTTCACACTACATTTCTGAACAGTCTACACACGTACAAAAATATTGATGTGTATAAATTTGGCATACGCCATACACACGCATGTTTTCCATTATAAAATCAGACCTGTCCTAAAACAGAATTAAAACTCTTCCTGGAAAGCACCTCCGTTCACCCTTTATGCTGACAATAACACCCTTCATTTGTCTTATAATTTGGAACTATTGGCATTTGGCCACAGCTTGCAAAAGACTTAATTGTTTTTAATATTTAGTTTATCAATTGATTATTGGGTTTTTATGTCCTTCCTTGGTATTGGCTCTGAGATTAACTAGACTATGATGTCATGCTTCTATCCTGCCTCGGTATTGGCTCTGAGATTAACTAGACTATGATTTCATGCTCCTATCGCACAGCGATACTGTAGCCAACCCACACTGTCAAATATTTTACATAAGCTTCCGGTCAATTTACTTGACTTTTTAATTTGTATCACCACTGATATTCATTTCTGCATTGTTGGGAAAGGCATTTCACTGTACTTGTGCACATGACAAAAAAAAAAAAAATCAAACATGCAGTGCATTCGGAAAGTATTCAGAGCCCTTGACTTTTCCCACATTTTGTTACGTTACGGCCTTGTTCTAAAATTGATTAAAAAAAAAAAATGTATCCTCATCAATCTACACACAATACCCCATAATGACATCACAATACCCCATAATGACATCACAATACCCCATAATGACATCACAATACCCCATAATGACATCACAATACCCCATAATGACATCACAATACCCCATAATGACAACGCAAAAACAGGTTTAAATATTTTTTGCAAATGTATTGAAGTATAAAAACCAGATACCTTATTTACTTAAGTATTCAGACCCTTTGCTATGAAACTCGAAATTGAGCTCAGGTGCATCCTGTTTCCATTGATCATCCTTGGGATACAGCTTGATTGGAGTCCACCTGTGGTAAATTCAATTGATTGGACCTGATTTGGAAAGGCACATACCTGTCTATATAAGGTCCCACAGTTGACAGTGCATGTCAGAGCAAAAACCAAGCCATGAGGTCAAAGGAATTGTCTGTAGAGCTCAGAGACAGGATTGTGTCGAGGCACAGATCTGCGGAAGAGTACCAAAACATTTCTGCAGCATAGAAGGTCCCCAAGAACACAGTGGCCTCCATCATTCTTAAATGGAAGAAGTTTGGAACCACCAAGACTCTTCCTAGAGCTGGCTGCCCGGCCAAACTGAGCAATCGGGGGAGAAGGGCCTTGGACAGGGAGGTGACCAAGAACCCGATGGTCACTCTGACAGAGCTATAGAGTTCCTCTGTGGAGATGGGAGAACCTTCCAGAAGGACAACCATCTCTGCAGCACTCCACCAATCAGGCCTTTATGGTAGAGTGGCCAGACCGAAGCCCCTCCTCAGTGAAAGGCACATGACAGCCCGCTTGGAGTTTGACAAAAGGCACCTAAAGACTCTCAGACCATGAGAAACAAGATTCTCTGGTCTGATGAAACCAAGACTCCTGAACAGCTAATCAAAGGGCTACCCAGAACCCTCTTTTACGCTGCTGCTGGTCTCTGTTGATCATCTGATGCATAGTCACTTTACCTCTACCTTCATGTATATATTATCTCGGCGCCCCCGCACATTGACTCTGTACCGTAATACCCTGTATATAGCCTCCACATTGACTCTGTACCAGTACCCCCTGTATATAGCCTCCACATCGACTCTGTACCGGTACCCCCTGTATATAGCCTCCACATTGACTCTGTACCGGTACCCCCTGTATATAGCCTCCACATCGACTCTGTACCGTAACACCCTGTATATAGCCTCCACATCGACTCTGTACCGGTAACCCCTGTATATAGCCTCCACATTGTCTCTGTACCGTAACACCCTGTATATAGCCTCCACATTGACTCTGTACTGGTACCCCCTGTATATAGCCTCCACATTGACTCTGTACCGGTACCCCCTGTATATAACCTCCACATCGACTCTGTCCCGGTACCCCCTGTATATAGCCTCCACATTGACTCTGTACCGGTACCCCCTGTATATAACCTCCACATTGACTCTGTACCGGTACCCCCTGTATATAGCCTCCACATTGACTCTGTACCGGTATCCCCTGTATATAGCCTCCACATTGACTCTGTACCGGTACCCCCTGTATATAGCCTCCACATTGACTCTGTACCGGTATCCCCTGTATATAGCCTCCACATTGACTCTGTACCGGTACCCCCTGTATATAGCCTCCACATTGACTCTGTACCGTAATACCCTGCATATAGCCTCCACATTGACTCTGTACCGTAATACCCTGTATATAGCCTCCACATTGACTCTGTACCGGTGCCCCCTGTATATAGCCTCCACATTGACTCTGTACCGGTACCCCCTGTATATAGCCTCCACATTGACTCTGTACCGGTACCCCCTGTATATAGCCTCCACATTGACTCTGTACCGGTACCTCCTGTATATAGCCTCCACATTGACTCTGTACCGGTACCTCCTGTATATAGCCTCCACATTGACTCTGTACCGGTACCCCCTGTATATAGCCTCCACATTGACTCTGTACCGGTACCCCCTGTATATAGCCTCCACATTGACTCTGTAACCGGTACCCCCTGTATATAGCCTCCACATTGACTCTGTACCGTAACACCCTGTATATAGCCTCCACATTGACACTGTACCAGTACCCCCTGTATATAGCCTCCACATTGACTCTGTACCGGTACCCCCTGTATATAGCCTCCACATTGACTCTGTACCGGTACCCCCTGTATATAGCCTCCACATTGACTCTGTAACCGGTACCCCCTGTATATAGCCTCCACATTGACTCTGTACCGGTACCCCCTGTATATAATCTCGCTATTGTTATTTTACTGCTGCTCTTTAATTATTTGTTACTTTTACTTTCTATTGATTTCTTAACTTCTTAAAACTGCATTGTTGGTTAAGGGCTTGTAAGTAAAGCATTTCACTGTAAGGTCTAGACCTGTTGTATTCGCCACATGTGACAAATAACCTTTGAAGATTCAACTCTTTGGCCTGAATGCCAAGCATCATGTCTGGAGGAAACCTGGCACCATCCCTACGGTGAAGCATGGTGGTGGTGGCAGCATCATGCTGTGGGGATGTTTTTCAGCAGCAGGGACTGGGAGACTAATCAGGATCGAGGAAAAGATGAACGGAGCAAAGTACAGAGAGATCCCTGTTGAAAACCTGCTCCAGAGTCCTAATGACCTCAGACTGGGGTGAAGGTTCACCTTCCAACAGGACAATGACCCTAAGCACACAGCCAAGACAACGCAGGAGTGGCTTCGGGACAAGTCTCTGAATGTCCTTGAGTGGCCCAGCCAGAGCCCGGACTTGAACCCGATCGAACATATCTGGAGAGGCCTGAAAATATAGAGACTTTGAGAGAGCGAGTCAACATCCAACCTGACGGAGCTTGAGAGGATCTGCAGAGAAGAATGGGAGAAACTCCCCAAATACAGGTGTGCCAAGCTTGTAGCGTCATACCCAAGAAGACTCGAGGCTGTACTCACTGCCAAAGGTGCTTCAGCAAAGTACTTAGTAAAGTGTCTGAGTACTTATGTAAATGTGATATGTTTTTTTTTGTATTGTATTTTTATTAGCAAACATTTAAAAAAAAAAATGTTTTGTCAATATATGGTATTGTGTGTAGATTGTTGAGGGGGGAAAAACACGATTTAATCCATTTCAGAATGAGGATGTAACCTGGTGGTGGAAAAAGGTCTGGATTATTTCCAAAGGAACTGTAGGCCTACTTCAATGTAAAAGTTCAGCTGTTTAAATTAGACTATAGAGGTATTATAAACCTCACTGCCTAGGATGTAGTAACACTTGAAATACATATAGGCTTTTATTTACAATGTTACTAGGTCCAATTAAATGTGATGCACATGGTCATTTGTTGTATGTCTCCTTGGGGAATATGAGCCCGTCACGTCCAGAAATAGGTGAGAAATATATTCTAAAATAGGAAAAAGATGTCTAATTATTTTCGATTCTTAAAATAAAACACAGATTTTCGGGCCTTCTCACTAACAGTAAATGGCTACATTCTTGTTAATATTTTTTCCTGTTTTTAGTTTATGAATAAGCTTTTCGGGGGCTCCCAAGTTGTTCAGCGGTCTAAGGCACTGCAGTGTCTGGGCTGTGTTGCAGCCGGCCGTGACCGGGAGATCCATGAGGCAACATACAATTTTGTCCGGGTTAGGGGAGGGTTTGGCTGGCAGGGATGTACTTGTCCCATCGCACTCTAGCGACTCCTGTGGCGGGCCGGGCGCAGTGCACGCTGACACGGTCGTCAGGTGTACGGTGTTTCCTCCGACACTTTGGGGCGGTTGGCTTCCGGGTTAAGTGAGCGGTTTGTCTAGAAGCATTGCGGCTTTGGCAGGGGTCGTGTTTCGGATAACGCGTGGCTCTCGAACCTTCACCTCTCGTGAGTCCGTATTGGGAGTTGCAGCGATGGTACAAGACTGTATACTACCAATTGGAAAATCACGAAATTGAGGAGAAAAAGGGCGGTAAAAAGAAAAAAATAAGAAAATGCTTTTTGTCCTATCCCCCATTTTGCACAAAATACTTCCTTGCCAGTTTGCAATACAATATTTCAACCGCTAGTAAAGGTGCACACATAGTAAAACGTTATGGGTAGGTGAGCACGTTCTCACGTCAAATTACATTTGTATAAATGCCAACTTTTGTGTGAAAACTGGCGCATGCACATGTTGGGATGTATTTTGTACGTACCCAAAGTTTTCATATGAGGCCCCTGAGGAGCAGAAGAAGGAGGTAAAAGTAGCTAGCTAGCATTGGCTAACGTTAGCTATTAGCTGTGTCCAAGGCCAGGGGATTGTTTGAAAGAGAAACTCACATTTACTACTATGAGAGATAGTATTATTTCTTATTTCTGCTCATCGTCACCTGTTATAAACTGACAACAATGCCTTGCCAGCTGACTTAATTGTCCACTGTTCGAAGCACTGTTTCCTGAAGCATTCAGGTCCCGTGTGGCTCAGTTGGTAGAGCATGGTGTTTGCAACGCCAGGGTTGTGGGTTCGATTCCCACGGGGGACCAGTAGGGGGGGAAAAAATGTATGAAATGTATGCATTCACTACTGTAAGTCGCTCTGGATAAGAGCGTCTGCTAAATGACTAAAATGTAAACGTAAAAAGCATTCTGCCCTGTTCTGAAAGAACTTCCTGTGTTTACCGGCACGCTGTGGATGTTTGGTCAGGACGTGTCGTTTATATATGAATTTGTTTGTTTTGATTGACTCATTACAAAGCACTTCCCGCGACACAAAACACATTGAGGGAGCGCCTCGTTAATTCTCAAAGTTTGTATGAAAGAGAGAAACTCGTCGGTGTATTGGCTTTTCGTGACGATTGAGCTCAGTCAGAAGTTGTTGCGAGCATGAGTCCATTTGGCGAGTGGGAATGACAAGTCAGTGGCTTACAGCGCGTCATTCTGCTGTTGAACGACAGCGCTGCAGCGTGTGTCGCGGCGCGATCTCCAAGAAAAAACTCCAGAATAAAGATCTGGTGAAGCACACTGGCATCCCTCTCCCACTCACACAGCTGCCAAACTGAGCAGAGACCCGCTGCTGAGCAGAGATCGCAGTGGCACTTGGCCAAATCAATGAATTAAATAATTATACATTTAATCTGACTCGCCATTAACAGGTCGCGACCCATACTTTAAGAAAGGTTGTTCTAGAGCCCTGAGGAGCAGAAGGAGGTGGATGAGGGGAGTTCTGTTGTTCTAGAGCCCTGAGGAGCAGAAGGAGGTGGAGTAGGGGAGTTCTGTTGTTCTAGAGCCCTGAGGAGCAGAAGGAGGTGGAGTAGGGGAGTTCTGTTGTTCTAGAGCCCTGAGGAGCAGAAGGAGGTGGATGAGGCGAGTTCTCATGTTCTGTTGTTCTAGAGCCCTGAGGAGCAGAAGGAGGTAGATGAGGGGACTTCTAATATTCTGTTGTTCTAGAACCCTGAGGAGCAGAAGGAGGTGGATGAGGGGAGTTCTAATGTTCTGTTGTTCTAGAGCCCTGAGGAGCAGAAGGAGGTAGATGAGGCGAGTTCTAATGTTCTGTTCTTCTAGAGCCCCGAGGAGCAGAAGGAGGTAGATGAGGCGAGTTCTAATGTTCTGTTCTGTTGTTCTAGAGCCCCGAGGAGCAGAAGGAGGTAGATGAGGGGAGTTCTCATGTTCTGTTCTGTTGTTCTAGAGCCCCGAGGAGCAGAAGGAGGTAGATGAGGCAAGTTCTAATGTTCTGTTCTGTTCTTCTAGAGCCCCGAGGAGCAGGAGGTAGATTAGGGGAGTTCTCATGTTCTGTTCTGTTGTTCTAGAGCCCCGAGGAGCAGGAGGTAGATTAGGGGAGTTCTAATGTTCTGTTCTGTTGTTCTAGAGCCCTGAGGAGCAGGAGGTAGATTAGGGGAGTTCTAATGTTCTGTTCTGTTCTTCTAGAGCCCCGAGGAGCAGGAGGTAGATTAGGGGAGTTCTAATGTTCTGTTCTGTTGTTCTAGAGCCCCGAGGAGCAGAAGGAGGTAGATGAGGGGAGTTCTAATGTTCTGTTCTGTTGTTCTAGAGCCCCGAGGAGCAGAAGGAGGTAGATGAGGGGAGTTCTAATGTTCTGTTCTGTTCTTCTAGAGCCCCGAGGAGCAGGAGGTAGATTAGGGGAGTTCTAATGTTCTGTTCTGTTGTTCTAGAGCCCTGAGGAGCAGAAGGAGGTAGATTAGGGGAGTTCTCATGTTCTGTTCTGTTGTTCTAGAGCCCTGAGGAGCAGAAGGAGGTAGATGAGGGGAGTTCTAATGTTCTGTTCTGTTCTTCTAGAGCCCCGAGGAGCAGAAGGAGGTGGATGAGGGGAGTGATGCCTCTAAGTCAGAAATCAGTCTGGTTTATGAGATAGCCCTCAAGAGGAACCTGTCTGTCTGCTTCGAGGTAAGACACGTAACATTGTGTCTGTGTGTCTTCCTCTTTACCCATAAAACAGTCTAAACAGCTTCACCCATACAAACTATCATAACAGCTTGCTCTCATCCAGACCTTTCACTATAATATCTGTTCAATGTTTAATTGATTTATTTAACCTTTATTTAACTGGGGTCATTGTCCTTCACTCTCCCTCCGTACTCATACGTTATGTTGGGATTAGTTTGAATGGTCGCTGTCCTTGTCATTTTCATAGTTGGGCTCGGTGACTCACCCAGGTAACTATGTTGCCGTCACTCCCACAGAGTCCTGCTATTGGTTTCTACCTTGTCTGATGGTCCTCGTTGTGACCGTTTTGGTCTGATGTCTCTGACCCAGATCAATCCGTTTCTTCCAGGAGTAGAACACAGGTCTGAATCGGTTTAGTCCAACACTAGGTAGTTTCGCCTTTCGTCTTTCTTTCACCTCTCTCCCACCACTCCCTTCGTCCCTCCATCCCTCCATACTGTACATGCCAGATGAACTAGAGGGAGAGAGAGAGAGAGAGAGAGGTGGAAGGAGAGAGAGGGAGAGGTGGAAGGAGAGCGAGGGAGAGGTGGAAGGAGAGCGAGGGAGAGGTGGAAGGAGAGAGAGGGAGAGGTGGAAGGAGAGAGAGGGAGAGGTGGAAGGAGTGAGAGAGAGGGTGTGGAAGGAGAGAGAGAGAGAGAGGGGGGTGGAAAGGAGAGAGAGAGAGAGAGAGAGAGAGAGAGGGGGGTGGAAGGAGAGAGAGAGAGGGGGTGGAAGGAGTGAGAGGGGGTGGAAGGAGTGAGAGAGAGTGGAAGGAGTGAGAGAGAGGGGGTGGAAGGAGAGAGAGAGAGGGGGTGGAAGGAGAGAGAGAGAGAGAGGGGTGGAAGGAGAGAGAGAGAGAGAGAGGGGGTGGAAGGAGTGAGAGAGAGAGAGAGGGTGGAAGGAGAGAGAGAGTGAGAGAGAGAGAGAGAGGGGGGGTGGAAGAGAGAGAGAGGGGGTGGAAGGAGTGAGAGGGGGTGGAAGGAGCGAGAGAGAGAGGTGGAAGGAGAGAGAGAGAGAGAGGGGTGGAAGGAGAGAGAGAGAGAGAGGGGGTGGAAGGAGTGATAGAGAGAGGGGTGGAAGGAGAGATAGAGAGGTGGAAGGAGTGAGAGAGAGGGGGTGGAAGGAGAGAGAGAGGGGTGGAAGGAGTGAGAGAGAGAGGGGGGGGGTGGAAGGAGAGAGAGAGGGGGTGGAAGGAGTGAGAGAGAGGGTGTGGAAGGAGAGAGAGAGAGAGAGAGGGGTGGAAAGGAGAGAGAGAGAGAGAGGGGGGTGGAAGGAGAGAGTGAGAGGGGGTGGAAGGAGTGAGAGAGAGAGGTGGAAGGAGTGAGAGAGAGGGGGTGGAAGGAGAGAGAGAGGGGTGGAAGGAGAGAGAGAGAGAGAGGGATGGAAGGAGAGAGAGAGAGAGGGGGTGGAAGGAGTGATAGAGAGAGGGGTGGAAGGAGAGATAGAGAGGTGGAAGGAGTGAGAGAGGGGGTGGAAGGAGAGAGAGAGGGGTGGAAGGAGTGAGAGAGAGGGGGTGGAAGGAGAGAGAGAGAGAGGGGTGGAAGGAGAGAGAGAGAGAGAGAGAGAGAGAGAGGGGGGTGGAAGGAGAGAGAGAGAGGGGGTGGAAGGCAGTGAGAGAGAGAGGTGGAAGGAGTGAGAGAGAGGGGGTGGAAGGAGAGAGAGAGGGGGTTGGAAGGAGAGAGAGAGGGGGTGGAAGGAGAGAGAGAGAGAGAGGGGTGGAGGAGGAGAGAGAGGGGAGAGAGAGGGGGGGGGGAAGGAGTGATAGAGAGAGGGGTGGAAGGAGAGATAGAGAGGTGGAAGGAGTGAGAGAGGGGGTGGAAGGAGAGAGAGAGGGGTGGAAGGATTGAGAGAGAGGGGGTGGAAGGATTGAGAGAGAGGGGGTGGAAGGAGAGAGAGAGGGGTGGAAGGAGTGAGAGAGAGGGGGTGGAAGGAGAGAGAGAGAGAGAGAGAGAGAGAGAGGGTGAAGGAGAGAGAGGGGGTGGGAGGAGTGATATAGAGAGGGTGGAAGGATTGAGTGAGAGAGAGGGTGGTTGGTGAGAGTAGAGTGAGAGTGAGGGGCGGTGGTAGGAGTGAGAGAGAGGGGTGGAAGGAGTGAGAGAGAGGGGGTGGAGGAGTGAGAGGGAGGGGGTTGGAAGGAGTGAGTAGAGAGTGGTAGGTGTGAGAGAGTGGGAGTGGATGGTGAGAGAGAGGGGTGGATGGAGTGAGAGAAGGGGTGGAAGGAGAGAGAGAGAGAGAGAGGGGTGGAAGGAGAGAGAGAGAGAGAGAGAGAGAGAGGTGGAGGGAGAGAGAGAGAGAGGGGTAGAAGGAGAGAGAAGGCGAGAGAGAGGGGTGGAAGGAGTGAGAGAGAGAGAGAGAGAGAGAGAGGGGGGTGGAAGGAGAGAGAGAGAGGGTGGAAGGAGAGAGAGAGAGAGAGAGAGAGAGAGGGGTGGAAGGAGTGAGAGAGGGGGTGGAAGGAGAGAGAGAGAGAGAGAGAGAGAGGTGGAAGGAGAGAGAGAGAGGGGGTGGAAGGAGTGAGAGAGGTGGAAGGAGTGAGAGAGAGGGGGTGGAAGGAGTGAGAGAGAGGTGGAAGGAGTGAGAGAGAGAGGTGGAAGGAGTGAGAGAGAGGGGTGGGGAAGGAGTGAGAGAGAGGGGGTGGAAGGAGAGAGAGAGAGGGGTGGAAGGAGTGAGAGAGAGGAAGGGGGTGGAAGGAGAGAGGGGTGGAAGGGAGAGAGAGAGAGAGAGAGAGAGAGAGAGGGGTGGAAGGAGAGAGAGGGGGTGGAAGGAGTGAGATAGAGAGGGTGGAAGGAGTGAGAGAGAGGGGGTGGAAGGAGAGAGAGAGAGAGAGGGGTGGAAGGAGTGAGAGAGAGGGGTGGAAGGAGTAGAGAGAGGGGGTGGAAGGAGAGAGAGAGAGGGGTGGAGGAGGAGTGAGAGAGAGAGGGGTGGAAGGAGAGAGAGAGGAGAGTGGAAGGAGGAGAGAGAGGGAGAGAGAGAGAGAGAGAGAGAGAGGTGGAGGGAGAGAGAGAGAGGGGGTGGAAGGAGAGAGAGAGAGAGAGAAACACATCTATCTATTGGACTTTTCCATTCGGCCTTTTTAATTGTTGTTAATCAGAGCATGATATTGGTTTCTACTCTTCCATGAACTTCAATATGAATCACTTCGTCATTAAAACACAATGTATCAGGTTTACAATGATTCAATCGATGTTGATTGGTCGTTGCCATGGCGCCCTCGGGGCTGGCCTGTTTAACTCCAGCTAATTTGTTGTTCATTTTGTTATAATTTAGTGTTTTTATTTGCAATTCTTTTTCTGCAAGCTATTGGTTTTGGAAGATAGCTAGAGAGATGACAGCATCCTGATGATCTGGGGTCTGTTCAATAGCAGCTGTAAAATGATTGGTTAGATCTACTGGACTGCCAGCTGTTAGATTTGCCGTTCTGATTGGAACGGGCCATTTCCTCTGAGGTCTCGGGTGGCCAGGACAAACTTGACTCGGTGCTGAACCTCACCAAATGGCCACCCGTACTATTTGCATTGCCCCCCCCCCCCCCCACACACACACACACCATTTTAACGTTGCTGCACCTCTCTGTTTATTATCTATGCATAGTCACTTTAACTCTACCCACATGTACATATTACCTCAATTACCTCGACTAACCGGTGCCCCGCACATTGACTCTGTACCGGTACCCCCTGTATATAGCCTCCACATTGACTCTGTACCGTAACACCCTGTATATAGCCTCCACATTGACTCTGTACCGGTACCCCCTGTATATAGCCTCCACATTGACTCTGTACCGGTACCCCCTGTATATAGCCTCCACATTGACTCTGTACCGGTACCCCCTGTATATAGCCTCCACATTGACTCTGTACCGGTACCCCCTGTATATAGCCTCCACATTGACTCTGTACCGGTACCCCCTGTATATAGCCTCCACATTGACTCTGTACCGTACACCCTGTATATAGCCTCCACATTGACTCTGTACCGGTACCCCCTGTATATAGCCTCCACATTGACTCTGTACCGGTACCCCCTGTATATAGCCTCCACATTGACTCTGTACCGGTACCCCCTGTATATAGCCTCCACATTGACTCGGTACCGGTACCCCCTGTATATAGCCTCCACATTGACTCTGTACCGGTACCCCCTGTATATAGCCTCCACATTGACTCTGTACCGGTACCCCCCTGTATATAGCCTCCACATTGACTCTGTACCGGTACCCCCTGTATATAGCCTCCACATTGACTCTGTACCGGTACCCCCTGTATATAGCCTCCACATTGACTCTGTACCGGTACCCCCTGTATATAGCCTCCACATTGACTCTGTACCCCCTGTATATAGCCTCCACATTGACTCTGTACCGGTACCCCCTGTATATAGCCTCCACATTGACTCTGTACCGGTACCCCCTGTATATAGCCTCCACATTGACTCTGTACCGGTACCCCCTGTATATAGCCTCCACATTGACTCTGTACCGGTACCCCCTGTATATAGCCCCCACATTGACTCTGTACCGGTACCCCCTGTATATAGCCTCCACATTGACTATGTACCGTAACACCCTGTATATAGCCTCCACATTGACTCTGTACCGGTACCCCCTGTATATAGTCTCCACATTGACTCTGTACCGGTACCCCCTGTATATAGCCTCCACATTGACTCTGTACCGGTACCCCCTGTATATAGCCTCCACATTGACTATGTACCGTAACACCCTGTATATAGCCTCCACATTGACTCTGTACCGGTACCCCCTGTATATAGTCTCCACATTGACTCTGTACCGGTACCCCCTGTATATAGCCTCCACATTGACTCTGTACCGGTACCCCCTGTATATAGTCTCCACATTGACTCTGTACTGTAACACCCTGTATATAGCCTCCACATTGACTCTGTACCGGTACCCCCTGTATATAGCCTCCACATTGACTATGTACCGTAACACCCTGTATATAGCCTCCACATTGACTCTGTACCGGTACCCCCTGTATATAGCCTCCACATTGACTATGTACCGTAACACCCTGTATATAGCCTCCACATTGACTATGTACCGTAAAGGCAATGCTACCAAGTACTAATTGAGTGTATGTGAACTTCTGACCCAGTGGGAATGTGATGAAAGAAATAAAAGCTGAAGTAAATCATTCTCTCTACTATTATTCTGACATTTCACATTCTTAAAATAAAGTGGTGATCCTAAGACAGGGATTTGTTACTAGGATTAAATGTCAGGAATTGTAAAAACTGAGTTTAAATGTATTTGGCTAAGGTGTATGTGAACTTCTGACTTCAACTGTACATGTCAGCAACAACAGCTAATGCATTTATTTATTTATCATCAAGGAGTTGCAGTCTGTTGTGGAATGGGTGGCCAGTAATAAACTGGTCCTGAACATCTCTAAAACTAAGAGCATTATATTTGGTACAAATCGTTCCTTAAGTTCTAGACCTCAGCTGAATCTGGTAATGAATGGTGTGGCTGTTGAACAAGTTGAGGAGACTAAATTACTTGGCGTTACCTTAGATTGTAAACTGTTATGGTCAAAACATATTGATTCAATGGTTGTAAAGATGGGGAGAGGTCTAGCCGTAATAAAGATATGCTCTGCTTTCTTGACACCACACTCCACAAAACAGGTCCTGCAGGATCTAGTTTAGTCTTATCTTGATTATTGTCCAGTCGTGTGGTCCAGTGCTGCAAGGAAAGACCTAGTTAAACTGCAGCTGGTCCAGAAGAGAGCGGCACGTTCTGCTCTTCATTGTAATCAGAGGGCTGATATTAATACTATGAATAACAGTCTCTCTTGGCTAAGAGTTGAGGAGAGACTGACTGCATCACTTCTTCTTTTTATAAGAAACATTAATGTGTTGAAAATCCCAAATTGTTTGCATAGTCAACTTACACACAGCTCTGACACCACACACTTATACCCCACCAGACATGCCACCAGGGGTCTTTTCATAGTCCCCCAAATCCAGAACAAATTCAAGAAAGCGTTCAGTATTATATAGAGCCCTTATTGTATGGAACTTCCTTCCATCTCATATTGAACAGCAAACCTGGTTGAAAAAAAAACAGATACAAATATATTTTTAATGTTTTATGTATTTCTGGCCAGCATCCCGGAGTCGCCTCTTCACTGTTGACGTTGAGACTGGTGTTTTGCAGGGTACTATTTAATGAAGCTGCCAGTTGAGGACTTGTCTGTTTCTCAAACTAGACACTCTAATGTACTTGTCCTCTTGCTCAGTTGTGCACCGGGGCCTCCCACTCCTCTTTCTATTCTGGTTAGAGCCAGTTTGCTCTGTTCTGTGAAGAGAGAAGTACACAGCGTTGTACAAGATCTTCAGTTTCTTGGCAGTTTCTCACATGGAATAGCCTTCATTTCTCAGAACAAGAATAGACTGAAGAGTTTCAGAAGGAAGTTCTTTGTTTCTGGCCATTTTGAGCCTGTAATCGAACCCACAATTG
>NC_138309.1:87382500-87467500 GCF_965601325.2 Salmo salar | reverse complement strand
AACTAAGCTGAGTGGTGGATCTGTGTTCTGGAGTATTTTAACTAAGCTGAGTGGTGTTTGGATCTGTGTTCTGGAGTATTTTAACTAAGCTGAGTGATGTTTGGATCTGTGTTCTGTAGTATTTTAACTAAGCTGAGTGGTGGATCTGTGTTCTGGAGTATTTTAACTAAGCTGAGTGATGTTTGGATCTGTGTTCTGGAGTATTTTAACTAAGCTGAGTGGTGGATCTGTGTTCTGGAGTATTTTAACTAAGCTGAGTGGTGGATCTGTGTTCTGGAGTATTTTAACTAAGCTGAGTGATGTTTGGATCTGTGTTCTGGAGTATTTTAACTAAGCTGAGTGGTGGATCTGTGTTCTGGAGTATTTTAACTAAGCTGAGTGATGTTTGGATCTGTGTTCTGGAGTATTTTAACTAAGCTGAGTGATGTTTGGATCTGTGTTCTGGAGTATTTTAACTAAGCTGAGTGGTGGATCTGTGTTCTGGAGTATTTTAACTAAGCTGAGTGGTGTTTGGATCTGTGTTCTGGAGTATTTTAACTAAGCTGAGTGGTGGATCTGTGTTCTGTAGTATTTTAACTAAGCTGAGTGGTGGATCTGTGTTCTGGAGTATTTTAACTAAGCTGAGTGGTGTTTGGATCTGTGTTCTGTAGTATTTTAACTAAGCTGAGTGGTGGATCTGTGTTCTGGAGTATTTTAACTAAGCTGAGTGGTGGATCTGTGTTCTGGAGTATTTTAACTAAGCTGAGTGGTGGATCTGTGTTCTGGAGTATTTTAACTAAGCTGAGTGGTGTTTGGATCTGTGTTCTGGAGTATTTTAACTAAGCTGAGTGGTGGATCTGTGTTCTGTAGTATTTTAACTAAGCTGAGTGGTGGATCTGTGTTCTGGAGTATTTTAACTAAGCTGAGTGATGTTTGGATCTGTGTTCTGGAGTATTTTAACTAAGCTGAGTGATGTTTGGATCTGTGTTCTGGAGTATTTTAACTAAGCTGAGTGGTGGATCTGTGTTCTGGAGTATTTTAACTAAGCTGAGTGGTGTTTGGATCTGTGTTCTGGAGTATTTTAACTAAGCTGAGTGGTGGATCTGTGTTCTGTAGTATTTTAACTAAGCTGAGTGGTGGATCTGTGTTCTGGAGTATTTTAACTAAGCTGAGTGGTGTTGGATCTGTGTTCTGTAGTATTTTAACTAAGCTGAGTGGTGGATCTGTGTTCTGGAGTATTTTAACTAAGCTGAGTGGTGGATCTGTGTTCTGGAGTATTTTAACTAAGCTGAGTGGTGGATCTGTGTTCTGGAGTATTTTAACTAAGCTGAGTGGTGTTTGGATCTGTGTTCTGGAGTATTTTAACTAAGCTGAGTGGTGTTTGGATCTGTGTTCTGTAGTATTTTAACTAAGCTGAGTGGTGGATCTGTGTTCTGTAGTATTTTAACTAAGCTGAGTGGTGGATCTGTGTTCTGGAGTATTTTAACTAAGCTGAGTGGTGGATCTGTGTTCTGGAGTATTTTAACTAAGCTGAGTGGTGGATCTGTGTTCTGTAGTATTTTAACTAAGCTGAGTGGTGGATCTGTGTTCTGGAGTATTTTAACTAAGCTGAGTGGTGGATCTGTGTTCTGTAGTATTTTAACTAAGCTGAGTGGTGTTTGGATCTGTGTTCTGTAGTATTTTAACTAAGCTGAGTGGTGGATCTGTGTTCTGGAGTATTTTAACTAAGCAGAGTGGTGGATCTGTGTTCTGGAGTATTTTAACTAAGCTGAGTGGTGTTTGGATCTGTGTTCTGGAGTATTTTAACTAAGCTGAGTGGTGGATCTGTGTTCTGGAGTATTTTAACTAAGCTGAGTGGTGGATCTGTGTTCTGGAGTATTTTAACTAAGCTGAGTGATGTTTGGATTTGTGTTCTGGAGTATTTTAACTAAGCTGAGTGGTGGATCTGTGTTCTGGAGTATTTTAACTAAGCTGAGTGATGTTTGGATCTATGTTCTGGAGTTTTTTAACTAAGCTGAGTGATGTTTGGATCTGTGTTCTGGAGTATTTTAACTAAGCTGAGTGGTGGATCTGTGTTCTGGAGTATTTTAACTAAGCTGAGTGGTGTTTGGATCTGTGTTCTGGAGTATTTGAACTAAGCTGAGTGGTGGATCTGTGTTCTGTAGTATTTTAACTAAGCTGAGTGGTGGATCTGTGTTCTGGAGTATTTTAACTAAGCTGAGTGGTGTTTGGATCTGTGTTCTGGAGTATTTTAACTAAGCTGAGTGGTGTTTGGATCTGTGTTCTGTAGTATTTTAACTAAGCTGAGTGGTGGATCTGTGTTCTGGAGTATTTTAACTAAGCTGAGTGGTGGATCTGTGTTCTGGAGTATTTTAACTAAGCTGAGTGGTGGATCTGTGTTCTGGAGTATTTTAACTAAGCTGAGTGGTGGATCTGTGTTCTGGAGTATTTTAACTAAGCTGAGTGGTGGATCTGTGTTCTGGAGTATTTTAACTAAGCTGAGTGGTGGATCTGTGTTCTGGAGTATTTTAACTAAGCTGAGTGGTGTTTGGATCTGTGTTCTGTAGTATTTTAACTAAGCTGAGTGGTGGATCTGTGTTCTGGAGTATTTTAACTAAGCTGAGTGGTGGATCTGTGTTCTGGAGTATTTTAACTAAGCTGAGTGGTGGATCTGTGTTCTGGAGTATTTTAACTAAGCTGAGTGGTGTTTGGATCTGTGTTCTGTAGTATTTTAACTAAGCTGAGTGGTGGATCTGTGTTCTGGAGTATTTTAACTAAGCAGAGTGGTGGATCTGTGTTCTGGAGTATTTTAACTAAGCTGAGTGGTGTTTGGATCTGTGTTCTGGAGTATTTTAACTAAGCTGAGTGGTGGATCTGTGTTCTGGAGTATTTTAACTAAGCTGAGTGGTGTTTGGATCTGTGTTCTGGAGTATTTTAACTAAGCTGAGTGGTGGATCTGTGTTCTGTAGTATTTTAACTAAGCTGAGTGGTGGATCTGTGTTCTGTAGTATTTTAACTAAGCTGAGTGGTGGATCTGTGTTCTGGAGTATTTTAACTAAGCTGAGTGGTGGATCTGTGTTCTGGAGTATTTTAACTAAGCTGAGTGGTGGATCTGTGTTCTGTAGTATTTTAACTAAGCTGAGTGGTGGATCTGTGTTCTGGAGTATTTTAACTAAGCTGAGTGGTGTTTGGATCTGTGTTCTGGAGTATTTTAACTAAGCTGAGTGGTGGATCTGTGTTCTGGAGTATTTTAACTAAGCAGAGTGGTGGATCTGTGTTCTGGAGTATTTTAACTAAGCTGAGTGCTGTTTGGATCTGTGTTCTGGAGTATTTTAACTAAGCTGAGTGGTGGATCTGTGTTCTGGAGTATTTTAACTAAGCTGATTGGTGGATCTGTGTTCTGTAGTATTTTAACTAAGCTGAGTGGTGGATCTGTGTTCTGTAGTATTTTAACTACGCTGAGTGGTGGATCTGTGTTCTGGAGTATTTTAACTAAGCTGAGTGGTGGATCTGTGTTCTGTAGTATTTTAACTACGCTGAGTGGTGGATCTGTGTTCTGTAGTATTTTAACTAAGCTGAGTGGTGGATCTGTGTTCTGTAGTATTTTAACTAAGCTGAGTGATGTTTGGATCTGTGTTCTGGAGTATTTTAACTAAGCTGAGTGGTGGATCTGTGTTCTGGAGTATTTTAACTAAGCTGAGTGGTGGATCTGTGTTCTGGAGTATTTTAACTAAGCTGAGTGGTGTTTGGATCTGTGTTCTGGAGTATTTTAACTAAGCTGAGTGGTGGTGGATCTGTGTTCTGTAGTATTTTAACTAAGCTGAGTGGTGGATCTGTGTTCTGGAGTATTTTAACTAAGCTGAGTGGTGGTGGATCTGTGTTCTGGAGTATTTTAACTAAGCTGAGTGGTGTTTGGATCTGTGTTCTGGAGTATTTTAACTAAGCTGAGTGGTGTTTGGATCTGTGTTCTGTAGTATTTTAACTAAGCTGAGTGATGTTTGGATCTGTGTTCTGGAGTATTTTAACTAAGCTGAGTGGTGGATCTGTGTTCTGGAGTATTTTAACTAAGCTGAGTGATGTTTGGATCTGTGTTCTGGAGTATTTTAACTAAGCTGAGTGATGTTTGAATCTGTGTTCTGGAGTATTTTAACTAAGCTGAGTGGTGGATCTGTGTTCTGTAGTATTTTAACTACGCTGAGTGGTGGATCTGTGTTCTGTAGTATTTTAACTAAGCTGAGTGGTGGATCTGTGTTCTGGAGTATTTTAACTAAGCTGAGTGGTGGATCTGTGTTCTGTAGTATTTTAACTAAGCTGAGTGGTGGATCTGTGTTCTGGAGTATTTTAACTAAGCTGAGTGGTGGTGGATCTGTGTTCTGGAGTATTTTAACTAAGCTGAGTGGTGTTTGGATCTGTGTTCTGTAGTATTTTAACTAAGCTGAGTGGTGGATCTGTGTTCTGTAGTATTTTAACTAAGCTGAGTGGTGGATCTGTGTTCTGTAGTATTTTAACTAAGCTGAGTGGTGGATCTGTGTTCTGGAGTATTTTAACTAAGCTGAGTGGTGTTTGGATCTGTGTTCTGGAGTATTTTAACTAAGCTGAGTGGTGGATCTGTGTTCTGGAGTATTTTAACTAAGCTGAGTGGTGGATCTGTGTTCTGGAGTATTTTAACTACGCTGAGTGGTGGATCTGTGTTCTGTAGTATTTTAACTAAGCTGAGTGGTGTTTGGATCTGTGTTCTGGAGTATTTTAACTAAGCTGAGTGGTGTTTGGATCTGTGTTCTGTAGTATTTTAACTAAGCTGAGTGGTGTTTGGATCTGTGTTCTGGAGTATTTTAACTAAGCTGAGTGGTGGATCTGTGTTCTGTAGTATTTTAACTAAGCTGAGTGGTGGATCTGTGTTCTGGAGTATTTTAACTAAGCTGAGTGGTGGATCTGTGTTCTGTAGTATTTTAACTAAGCTGTGGTGTTTGGATCTGTGTTCTGGAGTATTTTAACTAAGCTGAGTGGTGTTTGGATCTGTGTTCTGTAGTATTTTAACTAAGCTGAGTGGTGGATCTGTGTTCTGTAGTATTTTAACTAAGCTGAGTGATGTTTGGATCTGTGTTCTGGAGTATTTTAACTAAGCTGAGTGGTGGATCTGTGTTCTGTAGTATTTTAACTAAGCTGAGTGGTGGATCTGTGTTCTGGAGTATTTTAACTAAGCTGAGTGGTGTTTGGATCTGTGTTCTGTAGTATTTTAACTAAGCTGAGTGGTGGATCTGTGTTCTGGAGTATTTTAACTAAGCTGAGTGGTGGATCTGTGTTCTGTAGTATTTTAACTAAGCTGAGTGGTGGATCTGTGTTCTGGAGTATTTTAACTAAGCTGAGTGGTGGATCTGTGTTCTGGAGTATTTTAACTAAGCTGAGTGGTGGATCTGTGTTCTGTAGTATTTTAACTAAGCAGAGTGGTGTTTGGATCTGTGTTCTGGAGTATTTTAACTAAGCTGAGTGTTGGATCTGTGTTCTGGAGTATTTTAACTAAGCTGAGTGTTGGATCTGTGTTCTGGAGTATTTTAACTAAGCTGAGTGGTGGATCTGTGTTTTGGAGTATTTTAACTAAGCTGAGTGGTGGATCTGTGTTTTGGAGTATTTTAACTAAGCTGAGTGGTGTTTGGATCTGTGTTCTGGAGTATTTTAACTACGCTGAGTGGTGGATCTGTGTTCTGGAGTATTTTAACTACGCTGAGTGGTGGATCTGTGTTCTGTAGTATTTTAACTACGCTGAGTGGTGGATCTGTGTTCTGGAGTATTTTAACTAAGCTGAGTGGTGGATCTGTGTTCTGGAGTATTTTAACTACGCTGAGTGGTGGTAACTGCGGTCAGTTTTCCTGGTGTGTCTGAGTATTAGTGGTTTACTGTTTGTCTCCAAGTCTTTTCACCTCCATCAATGTTTTTCCACGGCTCTTTCCAACCATCTGTAAACTGGGTGAAAGTTTGGCTGTCCCCCCACCCAGACTGGGTTCATTATACTCTCCTCTTCTCCTCTCGCACCTTCCTCCCCCTCTCGCTCCTTCCAAGAATGGGTTCACTAAACTACTTCTCCTCTCTCCTCTCCTCCCTCCTCTATCCTCCCTTTTCTCCCCTCTCCTCCCTCCTCTACTCTCTCCTCCCTCCTCTCCTCTCTCCTCCCTCCACTTCTCCCTCCTCTTTCCTCCCTCTTCTCCCCTCTCCTCCCTCCTCTCCTCCCTCCTCTCCCCTCTCCTCCCTCCCCTCTCCTCCCTCCTCCCTCCTTTCCTCTCTCCTCTATCCTCCGTCTCCTTCCTCCTCTCCTCCCTCCTCTATCCTCTATCCTCTATCCTCCCTCCTTTCCCCTCTCCTCCCTCCTCTCCTCCCTCCTCTATCCTCCCTCTTCTCCCTTCTCCTCCCTCCTCTCCCCTCTCCTCCCTCTTCTATCTTCCCCTGCCCTTGCCTGCGTCCATTACAACCACACTCTCTCTCCTCTCGCCATCCTTTCCACCCCACTCCTCTCTTCTTCCTGTCCACTCTACTCCTCTCTCCTTCCTGTCCACTCCTCTCTCCTTCCTGTCCAGTCCACTCCTCTCTCCATCCTGTCCACCCCACTCCTCTCTCCATCCTGTTCACCCCACTCCTCTCTCCATCCTACCCACTCTACTCCTCTCTCCTTCCTGTCCACTCCTCTCTCCTTCCTGTCCAGTCCACTCCTCTCTCCATCCTGTCCAGTCCTCTCTCCTTCCTTCCTGTCCACTCTACTCCTCTCTCCTTCATGTCCACTCCTCTCTCCTTCCTGTCCAGTCCACTCCTCTCTCCATCCTGTCCAGTCCTCTCTCCTTCCTGTCCACTCCTCTCTCCATCCTGTCCACTGCTCTCTCCTTCCTGTCCAGTCCTCTCTCCTTCCTGTCCACTCCTCTCTCCTTCCTGTCCAGTCCACTCCTCTCTCCATCCTGTCCAGTCCTCTCTCCATCCTGTCCAATCCTCTCCTTCCTGTCCACCCCACTCCTCTCTCCTCTCTCCTCTCTCCTCTCTCCTCTCTCCTTCCTGTCCACTCCTCTCTCCATCCTGTCCACTCCTCTCTCCATCCTGTCCAGTCCTTTCTCCTTCCTGTCCACCCCACTCCTCTCTCTCCTCTCTTTTTTCATTCTCCCCTGGGGCCCAAATCCAAAACTGTTTACTATTCCATGTCTCTGTCTCTCTCTCTCTCTCTCTCTCTCTCTTTCCCCCCTCTCTCTCTCCTCCGTATCTCCCCCCCTCTCTCTCTCTTTCTCTCTCTCCCCCTCTCTCTCCCCCTCTCTCTCTCCTCCGTATCTCCCACCCTCTCTCTCTCTTTCTCTCTCTCCCCCTCTCTCCCCCCTCTCTCTCTCCTCCGTATCTCCCCCTCTCTCTCTTTCTCTCTCTCCCCCTCTCTCTCCCCCTCTCTCTCTCCTCCGTATCTCCCCCCCCTCTCTCTCTTTCTCTCTCTCCCCCTCTCTCCCCCTCTCTCTCTCCTCCGTATCTCCCCCCCCTCTTTCTCTCTCCCCCTCTCTCTCTCCTCCGTATCTCCCCTCTCTCTCTCTTTCTCTCTCTCCCCCTCTCTCCCCCTCTCTCTCTCCTCCGTATCTCCCCCCTCTCTCTCTCCCCCTCTCTCCCTCTCTCTCCCCCTCTCTCTCTCCTCCGTATCTCCCCTCTCTCTCTCTTTCTCTCTCTCCCCCTCTCTCTCTCCCCCTCTCTCCCCCTCTCTCTCTCCTCCATATCTCCCCTCTCTCTCTCCCCCTCTCTCTCTCCCCCTCTCTCTCTCCTCCATATCTCCCCTCTCTCTCCCCCTCTCTCTCTCCCCCTCTCTCCCCCTCTCTCTCTCCTCCGTATCTCCCCTCTCTCTCTCTCTTTCTCTCTCTCCCCCTCTCTCTCTCCCCCTCTCTCCCCCTCTCTCTCTCTCTCTCCCTCTCTCCCCCCATGACATGTTATATATCTATCAAACTGACGTAACTCAGCGCTGCAAACGGACACACACTACGACACTATGACACTATGACACTACGACACTATGACACTACGACACTATGACACTACCACACTATGACACTACCACACTATGACACTATGACACTACCACACTACGACACTATGACACTACCACACTATGACACTACCACACTATGACACTACGACACTATGACACTACCACACTATGACACTACCACACTATGACACTATGACACTACCACACTATGACACTACCACACTACCACACTACGACACTATGACACTATGACACTACCACACTATGACACTACGACACTATGACACTACCACACTATGACACTATGACACTGACACTACGACACTATGACACTACGACACTATGACACTACCACACTATGACACTATGACACTACCACACTATGACACTATGACACTACCACACTACGACACTATGACACTACCACACTATGACACTACCACACTATGACACTATGACACTATGACACTACGACACTACCACACTACCACACTATGACACTACCACACTATGACACTACCACACTATGACACTACCACACTATGACACTACCACACTACGACACTATGACACTATGACACTACCACACTACCACACTATGACACTACCACACTATGACTACCACACTATGACACTACCACACTATGACACTACCACACTATGACACTATGACACTACCACACTATGACACTACCACACTACCACACTATGACACTACCACACTATGATACTATGACACTATGCACTACGACACTATGACACTACCACACTATGACACTACCACACTATGACACTACCACACTATGACACTGACACTATGACACTACGACACTATGACACTACCATACTATGACACTACCACACTATGACACTATGACACTATGACACTACCACACTATGACACTATGACTCTACCACACTACGACACTATGACACTACCACACTATGACACTATGACACTATGACACTACCACACTACCACACTATGACACTACCACACTATGACACTATGACACTACCACACTATGACACTACCACACTATGACACTACCACACTATGACTACCACACTATGACACTACCACACTATGACACTACCACACTATGACACTACCACACTATGACACTACCACAATATGACACTACCACACTATGACACTATGACACTATGACACTACCACACTATGACACTATGACACTACCACACTACGACACTATGACACTACCACACTATGACACTACCACACTATGACACTACCACACTACCACACTATGACACTACCACACTACCACACTATGACACTACCACACTATGACACTACCACACTATGACACTACCACTCTATGACACTGTGACACTACCACACTATGACACTACCACAATATGACACTACCACACTATGACACTATGACACTACCACACTATGACACTATGACACTACCACACTATGACACTATGACACTACCACACTATGACACTATGACACTACCACACTATGACACTACCACACTATGACACTATGACACTACCACACTACCACACTATGACACTACCACACTATGACACTGACACTACCACACTATGACACTATGACACTACCACACTATGACACTACGACACTACCACACTATGACACTACCACACTATGACACTATGACACTACCACACTATGACACTATGACACTACCACACTATGACACTACCACACTATGACACTACCACAATATGACACTATGACACTACCACACTATGACACTACCACACTATGACACTATGACACTACCACAATATGACAATATGACACTATGACACTACCACACTATGACACTATGACACTACCACAATATGACACTATGACACTACCACACTATGACACTACCACACTATGACACTACCACGCTATGACACTATGACACTACCACACTATGACACTACCACACTATGACACTACCACACTATGACACTACCACACTATGACACTTCGACACTATGACACTACCACACTATGACACTACCACACTGACACTATGACACTACCACACTACGACACTATGACACTATGACACTACCACACTATGACACTACGACACTATGACACTACCACACTATGACACTATGACACTACGACACTACGACACTATGACACTACCACACTATGACACTATGACACTATGACACTACCACACTATGACACTATGACACTACCACACTACGACACTATGACACTACCACACTATGACACTACCACACTATGACACTATGACACTATGACACTACCACACTACCACACTATGACACTACCACACTATGACACTACCACACTATGACACTATGACACTACGACACTATGACACTACGACACTATGACACTATGACACTACCACACTACCACACTATGACACTACCACACTATGACTACCACACTATGACACTACCACACTATGACACTACCACACTATGACACTATGACACTACCACACTATGACACTACCACACTATGATACTATGACACTATGACACTATGACACTACCACACTATGACACTACGACACTACGACACTATGACACTACCATACTATGACACTACCACACTATGACACTATGACACTACCACACTATGACACTACCACACTATGACACTATGACACTACCACACTATGACACTACCACACTATGACACTACCACACTATGACACTATGACACTACCACACTATGACACTGACACTATGACACTACGACACTATGACACTACCATACTATGACACTACCACACTATGACACTATGACACTACCACACTATGACACTATGACACTACCACACTACCACACTATGACACTACCACACTATGACACTATGACACTATGACACTACGACACTATGACACTACGACACTACCACAATATGACACTATGACACTATGACACTACCACACTATGACACTATGACACTACCACAATATGACACTATGACACTACCACACTATGACACTACCACACTATGACACTACCACGCTATGACACTACCACACTATGACACTATGACACTACCACACTATGACACTACCACACTATGACACTATGACACTACCACACTATGACACTACTACACTATGACACTACCACACTATGACACTATGACACTACCACGCTATGACACTACCACACTACCACACTATGACACTACCACACTATGACACTACCACACTATGACACTATGACACTACCACACTACCACACTATGACACTACCACACTATGACACTACCACACTACCACACTATGACACTACCACACTACCACACTATGACACTACCACACTATGACACTACCACACTATGACACTACCACACTACCACACTATGACACTACCACACTACCACACTATGACACTATGACACTACCACACTATGACACTACCACACTATGACACTACCACTCTATGACACTGTGACACTACCACAATATGACACTACCACACTATGACACTATGACACTACCACACTATGACACTACCACACTATGACACTATGACACTACCACACTATGACACTATGACACTACCACACTATGACACTATGACACTACCACACTATGACACTACGACACTACCACACTACGACACTATGACACTACCACACTATGACACTACCACACTACCACACTATGACACTACCACACTATGACACTACCACACTATGACACTACCACACTATGATACTACCACACTATGACACTATGACACTACCACACTACGACACTACGACATTACCACACTATGACACTACCACACTATGACACTACCACACTATGACACTACGACACTACCACACTATGACACTACCACACTATGACACTATGACACTACCACACTATGACACTATGACACTACCACACTATGACACTACCACACTATGACACTATGACACTACCACAATATGACACTACCACACTATGACACTACCACACTATGACACTACCACACTATGACACTATGACACAATATGACACTATGACACTATGACATTACCACACTATGACACTACCACACTATGACACTACAACACTACCACACTATGACACTACCACACTATGACACTATGACACTACCACACTATGACACTATGACACTACCACACTATGACACTACCACACTATGACACTACCACACTATGACACTACCACACTATGACACTATGACACTACCACGCTATGACACTACCACACTACCACACTATGACACTACCACACTATGACACTACCACACTATGACACTATGACACTACCACACTACCACACTATGACACTACCACACTATGACACTACCACACTACGACACTACCACACTACCACACTATGACACTACCACACTACCACACTATGACACTACCACACTATGACACTACCACACTATGACACTACCACACTATGACACTACCACACTATGACCACTACCACTCTATGACACTGTGACACTACCACAATATGACACTACCACACTATGACACTATGACACTACCACACTATGACACTACACTATGACACTACCACACTATGACACTATGACACTACCACACTATGACACTACCACACTATGACACTACGACACTACCACACTACGACACTGACACTACCACACTATGACACTACCACACTATGACACTATGACACTACCACACTATGACACTACCACACTATGACACTACCACACTATGACACCCATGACACTACCACACTACGACACTATGACACTATGACACTACCACATTATGACACTACCACACTATGACACTATGACACTACCACACTATGACACTATGGCACTACCACACTATGACACTACCACACTATGACACTACCACACTATGACTCTATGACACTACCACACTATGACACTACCACACTATGACACTATGACACTACCACACTATGACACTACCACATTATGACACTACCACACTATGACACTATGACATTACCACACTATGACACTATGACACTACCACACTATGGCACTACCACACTACCACACTATGACACTATGACACTACCACACTATGACACTACCACACTATGACACTACCACTCTATGACACTATGACACTACCACACTATGACACTACCACACTATGACGCTATGACACTACCACACTATGACACTACCACACTATGACGCTATGACACTACCACACTATGACACTACCACACTATGACACTACGACACTATGACACTACCACACTATGACAATACCACACTATGACACTATGACACTACCACACTATGACACTACCACACTACGACACTACCACACTATGACACTATGACACTACCACACTATGACACTACCACACTACGACACTACCACACTATGACACTATGACACTACGACACTACCACACTATGACACTATGACACTACCACACTATGACACTACCACACTATGACACTACCACACTACGACCACTTTCTGAATGATTTTCATACAGCTAAAAGACGAACAACCACGTCACATGAAAACATAACAGCCCATCTCTCTCTCACGACCACAGCCATTACTGAGGTCATAACATGACTGTCAGAGAGACCTGGAACATGGACATTACATAACATGACTGTCAGAGAGACCTGGAACATGGACATTACATAACATGACTGTCAGAGAGACCTGGAACATGGACATTACATAACATGACTGTCAGAGAGACCTGGAACATGGACATTACATAACATGACTGTCAGAGAGACCTGGAACATGGACATTACATAACATGACTGTCAGAGAGAGCCTGGAACATGGACATTACATAACATGACTGTCAGAGAGACCTGGAACATGGACATTACATAACATGACTGTCAGAGAGACCTGGAACATGGACATTACATAACATGACTGTCAGAGAGACCTGGAACATGGACATTACATAACATGACTGTGTGTGAGAGGATATTTCTGTATCGTCTTAACCACTACCGTCTGGGCATGATAGATTGTCCGTATCCCAAATGACACCCTATTCCCTAGGGCCATGGTCAAAAGTAGTGCACTGTGTAAGGAATAGGGTGCAGTTTTGGGAGGCTTGGCATTGTGTCAGAGCGATGAGGAGGGTCGTGACTTGAACCCCCCCCCCCCCCCCCCCCCAAAACCCCTGACTTAATCCCGAGTCAGCTGGATCAAAGAGAGGGAATGGATAGATAGATAAATCACTGTCTGTGTGTAACGTCTAGACGTCTCCTTACTGAAGGACATAGGAGACGAGGTGTAGTGTCCCTAAACGGCACCCTGTTCCCTGTATAGTGACGCCCCCTGTGAGCCCTGGTCAAAAGTAGTGTGCTGTACAGGGAATAGTATGCCATTTGCGATGCAGCCTAGAAGGGAAAAGCGGGCCTAAATGGGCCAAGATCCACCCATCATGCACAGCAGTACTAGCTGCTTTTCCGTATGGCCTCAGGGCTTTAGTCCTTCCTGGTTACTGATACCGTAGATCCTTTATCTTCAGTCTGCCAGCCTCTGCTATGGTTTCACCCTGTTGACACACACACACACACACTCTGGTGGTATAGAAGGTCTCGTATGTACGGATCCAGACCCGCCGCTGGTGCTGATGGCTCATTGAGAAAAAGCAGGGAGAGAGAGAGGGAGAGGGCCTGGGAGAGAGAGAGAGAGACTAGGAGAGAGAGGGGGGGGGATGGGAGAGAGAGAGAGAGACTAGGAGAGAGAGAGAGAGAGGGACTAGGAGAGAGAGAGAGGGACTAGGAGAGAGAGAGAGGGAGAGAGAGGGACTAGGAGAGAGAGAGAGGGAGAGAGAGAGAGAGAGAGAGGGGGGGGGGAATGGGAGAGAGAGAGAGAGACTAGGAGAGAGAGAGAGAGAGGGACTAGGAGAGAGAGAGAGGGACTAGGAGAGAGAGAGAGGGACTGGGAGAGGGAGAGAGAGAGGGACTGGGAGAGGGAGAAAGAGAGAGACTAGGAGAGAGAGAGAGGGACTGGGAGAGAGAGAGAGAGAGAGGGACTGGGAGAGAGAGAGAGGGAGAGGGACTGGGAGAGAGAGAGAGGGACTGGGAGAGAGCGATGGAAAGAAAGACAGAGAAAATAAATAAAGATCATCATTAAATCACAGAGCGTTTCCTTTTAAATAACCTGATCTGAGTCATCAGGCGTGAGGCTTGTGTGTGTGTGTGTGTGTGTGCGTGTGTGTGCGTGCGTGTGTGTGTGGTTTTGTGTGTGGTTGTGTGTGTGTGTGTGTGTGTGTGTGTGTGTGTGTGGTGTGTGTGTGTAGAGATGTTGTAATCCCATCTTGCTGATAGAGATTCCATGTCGTCTGAAGGTAGACTGACTACAGCTCGTCTGCCGCCATCCTGCAAACCTGTACGCCCAGCCAACAGCCCACACACACACACACACTCTCTGGTTTACTTTTCTGGGTATCAAGACGGCGATCGTCACAGTATGCGCCACGTCTGTGATGGGCTCCGATTTCTACAGGTTGAAGATAACAAGGGTTAAGGCCAAGAGGATTCTAATATCCCAGAAGTCATTCTAAGCAAAGGGACCAGCGATGCTGTCTAAGCAACAGCACTGGTCTCATGACAATCTTCTAAAGCTTCCCAGACTAACCTGGGAAGTAACCTGGAAATAGAGATATCGTGCCTGGTTGATTGAACCCTGGTATCGTCAGTAACCTGGAAATGGAGAGATATCGTGCCTGGTTGATTGAACCCTGGTATCGTCAGTAACCTGGAAATGGAGAGATATCGTGCCTGGTTGATTGAACCCTGGTATCGTCAGTAACCTGGAAATGGAGAGATATCGTGCCTGGTTGATTGAACCCTGGTATCGTCAGTAACCTGGAAATGGAGAGATATCGTGCCTGGTTGATTGAACCCTGGTATCGTCAGTAACCTGGAAATGGAGAGATATCGTGCCTGGTTGATTGAACCCTGGTATCGTCAGTAACCTGGAAATAGAGATATCGTGCCTGGTTGATTGAACCCTGGTATCGTCAGTAACCTGGAAATGGAGAGATATCGTGCCTGGTTGATTGAACCCTGGTATCGTCAGTAACCTGGAAATGGAGAGATATCGTGCCTGGTTGATTGAACCCTGGTATCGTCAGTAACCTGGAAATAGAGATATCGTGCCTGGTTGATTGAACCCTGGTATCGTCAGTAACCTGGAAATAGAGATATCGTGCCTGGTTGATTGAACCCTGGTATCGTCAGTAACCTGGAAATAGAGATATCGTGCCTGGTTGATTGAACCCTGGTATCGTCAGTAACCTGGAAATAGAGATATCGTGCCTGGTTGATTGAACCCTGGTATCGTCAGTAACCTGGAAATGGAGAGATATCGTGCCTGGTTGATTGAACCCTGGTATCGTCAGTAACCTGGAAATAGAGATATCGTGCCTGGTTGATTGAACCCTGGTATCGTCAGTAACCTGGAAATAGAGAGATATCGTGCCTGGTTGATTGAACCCTGGTATCGTCAGTAACCTGGAAATAGAGATATCGTGCCTGGTTGATTGAACCCTGGTATCGTCAGTAACCTGGAAATAGAGATATCGTGCCTGGTTGATTGAACCCTGGTATCGTCAGTAACCTGGAAATAGAGATATCGTGCCTGGTTGATTGAACCCTGGTATCGTCAGTAACCTGGAAATAGAGATATCGTGCCTGGTTGATTGAACCCTGGTATCGTCAGTAACCTGGAAATAGAGATATCGTGCCTGGTTGATTGAACCCTGGTATCGTCAGTAACCTGGAAATGGAGAGATATCGTGCCTGGTTGATTGAACCCTGGTATCGTCAGTAACCTGGAAATAGAGATATCGTGCCTGGTTGATTGAACCCTGGTATCGTCAGTAACCTGGAAATGGAGAGATATCGTGCCTGGTTGATTGAACCCTGGTATCGTCAGTAACCTGGAAATAGAGATATCGTGCCTGGTTGATTGAACCCTGGTATCGTCAGTAACCTGGAAATAGAGATATCGTGCCTGGTTGATTGAACCCTGGTATCGTCAGTAACCTGGAAATGGAGAGATATCGTGCCTGGTTGATTGAACCCTGGTATCGTCAGTAACCTGGAAATGGAGAGATATCGTGCCTGGTTGATTGAACCCTGGTATCGTCAGTAACCTGGAAATAGAGATATCGTGCCTGGTTGATTGAACCCTGGTATCGTCAGTAACCTGGAAATAGAGATATCGTGCCTGGTTGATTGAACCCTGGTATCGTCAGTAACCTGGAAATAGAGATATCGTGCCTGGTTGATTGAACCCTGGTATCGTCAGTAACCTGGAAATAGAGAATCGTGCCTGGTTGATTGAACCCTGGTATTGTCAGTAACCTGGAAATAGAGATATCGTGCCTGGTTGATTGAACCCTGGTATCGTCAGTAACCTGGAAATAGAGATATCGTGCCTGGTTGATTGAACCCTGGTTTTGTCAGTAACCTGGAAATAGAGATATCGTGCCTGGTTGATTGAACCCTTGTATCGTCAGTAACCTGGAAATAGAGATATCGTGCCTGGTTGATTGAACCCTGGTATCGTCAATAACCTGGAAATAGAGAGATATCGTGCCTGGTTGATTGAACCCTGGTATCGTCAGTAACCTGGAAATAGAGATATCGTGCCTGGTTGATTGAACCCTGGTATCGTCAGTAACCTGGAAATAGAGATATCGTGCCTGGTTGATTGAACCCTGGTATTGTCAGTAACCTGGAAATAGAGATATCGTGCCTGGTTGATTGAACCCTGGTATTGTCAGTAACCTGGAAATAGAGATATCGTGCCTGGTTGATTGAACCCTGGTATTGTCAGTAACCTGGAAATAGAGATATCGTGCCTGGTTGATTGAACCCTGGTATCGTCAGTAACCTGGAAATGGAGATATCGTGCCTGGTTGATTGAACCCTGGTATCGTCAGTAACCTGGAAATAGAGATATCGTGCCTGGTTGATTGAACCCTGGTATCGTCAGTAACCTGGAAATAGAGATATCGTGCCTGGTTGATTGAACCCTGGTATCGTCAGTAACCTGGAAATAGAGATATCGTGCCTGGTTGATTGAACCCTGGTATTGTCAGTAACCTGGAAATAGAGATATCGTGCCTGGTTGATTGAACCCTGGTTTTGTCAGTAATCTCCGTCAACAGCTAATGTGGTTGTAATAGACAGAGCGCGTTTTCTTCCTACAAACTTTATGAGCCCATTTCTGAAAGATAAGACTCCCAGAAACACCTCAATGACTTCTGTTTCCTTCCACAAGCTCAGGATTCATTACAACAGAGTGGACCAGGTACTAAGTCCGACTTGGGGGGGGGGAACCGCTGTTCCAAAGCTTCCGCACATGAATACGACGTCCCAACCTGTGCATCTTCAATCTAGATACTTCTAGAGTAGAGAAAAGACCCCTCTCTCTCCCTCTAGTAACTAATATACTGTCTTTACAAGACCCCATCTGGCACCTGTCTGTCAGTCCCGAGGTAGCTATGTCACCTGTCAGTCCCGAGGTCGCTATGTCACCTGTCAGTCCTGGGGTAGCTATGTCACCTGTCAGACCTGAGGTAGCTATGTCACCTGTCAGTCCCGAGGTAGCTATGTCACCTGTCAGTCCCGAGGTAGCTATGTCACCTGTCAGTCCCGAGGTAGCTATGTCACCTGTCAGACCCGAGGTAGCTATGTCACCTGTCAGACCCGAGGTAGCTATGTCACCTGTCAGACCCGAGGTAGCTATGTCACCTGTCAGACCTGAGGTAGCTATGTCACCTGTCAGACCCGAGGTAGCTATGTCACCTGTCAGACCCGAGGTAGCTATGTCACCTGTCAGTCCCGAGGTAGCTATGTCACCTGTCAGTCCCGAGGTAGCTATGTCACCTGTCAGACCCGAGGTAGCTATGTCACCTGTCAGACCCGAGGAGGTTACGTCACCTGTGCAGCAGGCCGCTACGCCCTCTCCGCAGCAGGCCGCTACGTCACCTCCGCAGCAGGCCGCTACGTCACCTCCGCAGCAGGCCGCTACGTCACCTCCGCAGCAGGCCGCTACGTCACCTGTCCTTAGAGAACACTAGAGAGAGCCCATCTATTCAGACGGTACAGAGAGACATGGCAGTGTGACCTCACCTGCCCCGCGGCCGTCCATTGCATCGGCCCACCACATTGAAACCCCTAACCTTAGTAACTGTATCCAAGAAAAGCCGGTCTAAAACAGGTCGGGACATGTAGACGGGGCGGGGCGGGACTGGGGAGGGATTATCCTTCTCTCTGTGACATTGTTCAAAGCTAGAATCCTCAATTGCTGCATCCACTTCTGGATTTATAAATGAATGATTTTAAACCCGTTGAAATAATATAATTTCCAAGTGCTTCGTTAAACTGTCGTACCCCGTCAGTATCAGAAATATAAACTTGTTTTACTCAAATGTTTGTGAACAATGTACATGTTGACAAACACTGCATAGCCTCTAAGCACATTTAAAGCTAGAATGTTAATAGCATAGATGTTCAGTCCTTGCATCCATAACTCTTTTTAAAGTGGTCACATTTCTCCAGGCCATCCCTCAGCTTTTTACTGAAACAGAAGCTGGGAGTACACTTTTTGTTTTAATTCATTCTAACTTTAACGGTTGGTTACGTTACCACCTAGCCTTGTTGCTCAGCCATACCTCTTACACAGGGGAGAGAGAGAAAGAGAGAGAGAGAGAGAGAGAGACAGAGAGAGAGAGAGACACACACAGAGAGAGAGAGAGAGAGAAAGAGAGAGACAGACAGAGAGAGAGACAGAGAGAGAGAGAGAGAGAGAGAGAGAGAGATTGACGGATGAGTGTATTGTTTCTCCCAGAAGCATTAGTCACATGAGGAGTCAGATACTGAGCTCTCTCTCTCTCTCTCTCTCTCTCTCTCTCTCTCTCTGTCTCTGTCTCTCTCTCTCTATCTCTCTGTGTCTCTCTCTCTCTCTCACCTCATATCAGGTTAGGCGGAGAAAGGCCTGAAACATGGACATTACATAACAGACATTCTCTTTCCCCCGCTCCTTCCCTCCGGGTGACATAGAGAGGGGTATGGGGGGAGAGAGGGACAGAGCAGAATCTGAACTTCAGATAAGAGCACCTCAACTTTTGTGTAAATCTTCAGTTCATCATAGGAGTTCAGTACTGGAATGTTGCATGTCAAG
Organism: Salmo salar; assembly: GCF_965601325.2. Classification (NCBI taxonomy): domain Eukaryota; kingdom Metazoa; phylum Chordata; class Actinopteri; order Salmoniformes; family Salmonidae; genus Salmo; species Salmo salar. Next base: position 87,447,355 of record NC_138309.1, on the reverse strand, counting down.
CCATAGAGTTAGTGAGTGACCCACCCACCCACCCACATGCTCCTCTACCCCCCTCTACCTTCCTCCACCCTCCTCTACCTCCCCCCTCTACCTCCCTCCACCCTCCTCTACCTCCCTCCTCTACCCCCCTCTACCTTCCTCCACCCTCCTCTACCTCCCTCTTCCCCCCTCTACCTCCCTCTACCCTCCTCTACCTCCCTCCACCCTCCTCTACCTCCCTCCACCCTCCTCTACCTCCCTCCACCCTCCTCTACCTCCCTCCACCCTCCTCTACCTCCCTCCACCCTCCTCTACCTCCCTCCTCTACCTCCCTCCACCCTCCTCTACCTCCCTCCTCTACCTCCCTCCACCCTCCTCTACCTCCCTCCACCCTCCTCTACCTCCCTCTCTCCTCCACCCTCCTCTATCCACCTTCCCCCTCTACCCTCCTACCCCCTCTACCTCCCTCTACCCTCCTCTACCTCCCTCTACCTCCTCTACCTCCCTCCTCTACCTCCTCTACCCTCCTCCCCCCTCTACCTCCACCCTTTCTACCCCCCCTCCTTCCCTCCACCCTCCTCTACCACCCCCCTCTACCTCCCTCCACCCTCCTCTACCTCCCTCTACCTCCTCACCCTCCTCACCTCCTCTACCTCCTCTACCTCCCTCCACCCTCCTCTACCTTCCTCTACCCTCCTCTACCTCCCTCTACCTCCTCTACCTCCCTCCACCCTCCTCTACCTTCCTCTACCCTCCTCTACCTCCCTCTACCTCCTCTACCTCCTCTACCTCCTCTACCTCCCTCTACCCTCCTCTACCTTCCTCCACCCTCCTCTACCTCCCTCTACCCTCCTCTACCTTCTCCACCCTCCTCTACCTCCCTCTACCCTCCTCTACCTCCCTCCACCCTCCTCTACCTCCCTCTACCCTCCTCTACCTCCCTCCACCCTCCTCTACCTCCCTCTACCCTCCTCTACCTCCCTCCACCCTCCTCTACCTCCCTCTACCCTCCTCTACCTCCCTCTACCTCCTCTACCTCCTCTACCTCCCTCTACCCTCCTCTACCTTCCTCACCCTCCTCTACCTCCCTCTACCCTCCTCTACCTTCCTCCACCCTCCTCTACCTCCCTCTACCCTCCTCTACCTCCCTCCACCCTCCTCTACCTCCCTCTACCCTCCTCTACCTCCCTCTACCCTCCTCTACCTCCCTCTACCTCATCTACCTCCCTCTACCCTCCTTACCCCCTCTACCTCCTCTACTTCCCTTTTCTACCCTCCTCTACCTCCCTCTACCCTCCTCTACCTCCCTCCTCTACCCTCCTCTACTTCCCTCCACCCTCCTCTACCACCCCCCTCTACCTCCCTCCACCCTCCTCTACCTCCCTCTACCCTCCTCTACCTTCCTCCACCCTCCTCTACCTCCCTCTACCTCCTCTACCTCCCTCCACCCTCCTCTACCTTCCTCTACCCTCCTCTACCTCCCTCTACCTCCTCTACCTCCCTCCACCCTCCTCTACCTCCCTCTACCTCCTCTACCTCCCTCTACCTCCTCTACCTCCCTCTACCTCCTCTACCTTCCTCCACCCTCCTCTACCTCCCTCTACCCTCCTCTACCTTCCTCCACCCTCCTCTACCTCCCTCTACCCTCCTCTACCTCCCTCCACCCTCCTCTACCTCCCTCTACCCTCCTCTACCTCCCTCTACCCTCCTCTACCTCCTCTACCTCCCTCTACCCTCCTCTACCTCCCTCTACCCTCCTCTACCTCCCTCTACCCTCCTCTACCTTCCTCCACCCTCCTCTACCTCCCTCTACCCTCCTCTACCTCCCTCCACCCTCCTCTACCTCCCTCTACCCTCCTCTACCTCCCTCTACCCTCCTCTACCTCCTCTACCTCCCTCTACCCTCCTCTACCTCCCTCCTCTACCCTCCTCTACCTCCCTCTACCCTCCTCTACCTCCCTCTACCTCCTCTACCTCCCTCCACCCTCCTCTACCTCCCTCTACCCTCCTCTACCTTCCTCCACCCTTCTCTACCTTCCTCTACCCTCCTTCCCCGCTCTACCTCCTCTACTTCCCTTTTCTACCCCCCCCCTCTACTTCCCTCCACCCTCCTCTACCACCCCCCTCTACCTCCCTCCACCCTCCTCTACCTCCCTCTACCCTCCTCTACCTTCCTCCACCCTCCTCTACCTCCCTCTACCCTCCTCTACCTCCCTCCTCTACCTCCCTCCTCTACCTCCCTCCACCCTCCTCTACCACCCTCCTCTACCTTCCTCCACCCTCCTCTACCTCCTCGTAGAGGGAGGGGGGGGGGGTGGAGAGAGATTTACACATTGCATGGGTGGGTATCATTGTGACCACGGCTCAGAACAGATCACGTTGTGGACCACCTGGTACTGACAACACATCCACACACTCACAGGGACGACTCATCCCTCATTCAGATGGAAAAACCTCATATTCTGTCCACATCAAATCCCCCAGGTCTCCCTAGCTCATAAAACCTCATATTCTGTCCACATCAAATCCCCCAGGTCTCCCTAGCTCATAAAACCTCATATTCTGTCCACATCAAATCCCCCAGGTCTCCCTAGCTCATAAAACCTCATATTCTGTCCACATCAAATCCCCCAGGTCTCCCTAGCTCATAAAACCTCATATTCTGTCCACATCAAATCCCCCAGGTCTCCCTAGCTCATAAAACCTCATATTCTGTCCACATCAAATCCCCCAGGTCTCCCTAGCTCATAAAACCTCATATTCTGTCCACATCAAATCCCCCAGGTCTCCCTAGCTCATAAAACCTCATATTCTGTCCACATCAAATCCCCCAGGTCTCCCTAGCTCATAAAACCTCATATTCTGTCCACATCAAATCCCCCAGGTCTCCCTAGCTCATAAAACCTCATATTCTGTCCACATCAAATCCCCCAGGTCTCCCTAGCTCATAAAACCTCATATTCTGTCCACATCAAATCCCCCAGGTCTCCCTAGCTCATAAAACCTCATATTCTGTCCACATCAAATCCCCCAGGTCTCCCTAGCTCATAAAACCTCATATTCTGTCCACATCAAATCCCCCAGGTCACCCTAGCTCATAAAACCTCATATTTACATTTACATTTAACTCATTTAGCAGACGCTCTTATCCAGAGCGACTTAGCTCATAAAGGACCTTGAAATGTAGAGCTTCCTCTCCTCTCTCCCTCTCCCCAGGTCTTGAAGGAAAGCGGTCCCCCTCACATGAAGAGCTTCCGGACCCGTGTGTCCGTGGGGGAGTTCTCAGCAGAGGGCGAGGGGAACAGTAAGAAGCTGTCTAAAAAGAGAGCTGCTCTCTCCATTCTCCAGGACCTCAAGAAACTCCCCTTCACCCCGTTAGTGGAGAAACCCAAACTACACTACAAGAAACGCCCCAAGACCATCCTCAAGGTACCAGGGCTGGAGATGGAGAGGGGGCTGGAGATGGAGAGGGGTCTGGAGATGGGGTTGGGGCTGGAGGGGGGCTGGAGATGGAGAGGGGGCTGGAGATGGGGTTGGGGCTGGAGGGGGGCTGGAGGGGAGAGGGGGCTGGAGAAGGGGGTTGGGGATGGAGATGGAAAGGGGGCTGGAGAGGGGGTTGGAGAGGGGGCTGGGGTTGGAGAGGGGGCTGGAGAGGGGGCTGGGGGTGGAGAGGGGGTTGGAGAGGGGGCTGGAGAGGGGGCTGGGGTTGGAGAGGGGGTTGGAGAGGGGGCTGGAGAGGGGGCTGGTGAGGGGGCTGGAGAGGGGGCTGGAAAGGGGGCTGGAGAGGGGGGTTGGAGAGGGGGGTTGGTGGGGCTCAACCACCAAACAACCATGTAGCTTTCTAAATCCAACTTTATTTAAAGTGCTTTTCAACACTCTCTGCCCCTCAGACAGGTCCTGATTATGGCCAGGGGATGAACCCTATCAGCAGGCTGGCTCAGATACAACAGGCCAAGAAGGAGAAGGAACCAGAATACCTCTTACTGTCTGAGAGGGGCATGCCTCGACGCAGGGAGTTCATCATGCAGGTATGGAGGGAGGGATCGAGGGAAAGAGAGATTTATTTGCGTAGAGTATCAGATAAATCTTTAACCCTTTAGTCTACAATGGTCGCGCCCCCTGTGGAAATCTGATTAACGTAAGAGATATTCCCCCTCAAAAATCCGTCTGTTTAAGCTGGAGATATCAGTTTGTATCTGAGTCTCAATCCGTCGATATCGCGCTGAAAGGTGGCAGAGCGGGGTTTGTCGGACCGTGAGACATCCCGTATATCGGTCTCCTCACGGAAAATGTAGAATGTAGAGTCCGAACGGTTTGGCCTTCAAGCTATCATGACCACTCTGTGGAAAGCTGGGACTCTCACAAACACAAAGGGTGTTTTGCTCTAGGATGCTCACAAGACTTGTCTGAAGGTCCCCTTTTACCAGTGAAAACATCAAGGTAGTATATATGGATATTAGATAGATAGATACATAAGGGGATAGATACATAAGGGGATAGATACATAAGGGGATAGATACATAAGGGGATAGATACATAAGGGGATAGATACATAAGGGGATAGATACATAAGGGGATAGATACATAAGGGGATAGATACATAAGGGGATAGATACATAAGGCATGCATAAGGGGATAGATACATAAGGGGATAGATCCATAAGAGGATACATACATAAGGGGATAGATACATAAGGGGATAGATACATAAGGGGATAGATACATAAGGGGATAGATACATAAGGGGATAGATACATAAGGGGATAGATACATAAGGCATGCATAAGGGGATAGATACATAAGGGGATAGATCCATAAGAGGATACATACATAAGGGGATAGATACATAAGGGGATAGATACATAAGGGGATAGATACATAAGGGGATAGATACATAAGGGGATAGATACATAAGAGGATAGATACATAAGGGGATAGATACATAAGAGGATAGATACATAAGAGGATAGATACATAAGAGGATAGATACATAAGAGGATAGATACATAAGAGGATAGATACATAGGGGATAGATACATAAGGGGATAGATACATAAGAGGATAGATACATAAGAGGATAGATACATAAGGGGATAGATACATAAGAGGATAGATACATAAGGGGATAGATACATAAGGGGATAGATACATAAGGGGATAGATACAGTTGAAGTAGGAAGTTTACATACGTTTAGGTTGGAGTCATTAAAACTCGTTTTTCAGCCACTCCACACACTTCTTGTTAACAAACTATAGTTTTGAAGCCACTGCTCCAAAACCACCATAGAAAAGCCAGACTACGGTTTGCAACTGCACATGGGGCAAAGATCGTACTTTTTGAGAAAAGTCCTCTGGTCTGATGAAACAAAAATAGAACTGTTTGGCCATAATGACCATCGTTATGTTTGGAGGAAAAAGAGGGAGGCTTGCAAGCCGAAGAACACCATCCCAACCGTGAAGCACGGGGGTGGCAGCATCATGTTGTGGGGGTGCTTTGCTGCAAGAGGGACTGGTGCACTTCACAAAATAGATGGCATCACGAGGCACGAAACTTATGTGGATATATTGAAGCAACATCTCAACACATCAGTCAGGAAGTTAAAGCTTGGTCGCAAATGGGTCTTCCAAATGGACAATGACCCAAGCTTCCAAAGTTGTGGCAAAATGGCTGAATGACAACAAAGTCAAGGTATTGGAGTGGCCATCACAAAGCCCTGACCTCAATCCTATGGAAAATTTGTGGGCAGAACTGAAAAAGTGTGTGCGAGCAAGGAGGCCTACAAACCTGACTTAGTTACACCAGCTCTGTCAGGTGGAATGGGCCAAAATTCACCCAACTTATTGTGGGAAGCTGTGGAAGGCTACTGAAACGTTTGACCCAAGGTAAACCATTTAAAGGCAATGCTACCAAATAATAATTGAGTGTAGGTAAACTTCTGACCTACTGGGAATGTGATGAAAGAAATAAAAGCTGAAAGAAATAATTCTCTCTACTATTATTCTGACATTTCACATTCTTAAAATAAAGTGGTGATCCTAACTGGCCTAAGACAGGGAATTGTTACTAGGATTAAATGTCAGGAATTGTGAAAAACTGAATTTAAATGTATTTGGCTAAGGTGTATGTAAACTTCCGACCTAACTGTAACTTGCGTTACCATGGTTCAGTAAACTACAGTTAACTAGCTTTACCGTGGTTTAGTTAACTAGCTTTACCGTGGTTCAGTGAACTAGTTAACTGTGGTTTAGTTAACTAGCTTTACCGTGGTTCAGTTAACTAGCTTTACTGTGGTTCAGTAAACTACAGTTAACTAGCTTTACCGTGGTTCAGTAAACTAGCTTTACCGTGGTTCAGTAAACTACAGTAAACTAGCTTTACCGTGGTATCAGTAAACTACAGTAAACTAGCTTTACCGTGGTTCAGTTAACTACAGTTAACTAGCTTTACTGTGGTTCAGTAAACTAGCTTTACCGTGGTTCAGTGAACTACAGTTAACTAGTTTTACCGTGGTTCAGTAAACTAGCTTTACCGTGGTTCAGTAAACTAGCTTTACCGTGGTTCAGTTAACTAGCTTTACCGTGGTTCAGTAAACTAGCTTTACCGTGGTTCAGTTAACTAGCTTTACCGTGGTTCAGTAAACTACAGTAAACTAGCTTTACCGTGAAGACATGCTGTGAAACACATCCAAGTCACACCTCTATAACACACACCAGGAAATAAACCCGCTTTATGTCATTCTCAAAAATCTGTCAGTTGTTCAAGTACTCACTTCATTCAATATGAACAGAAATCAGGCACACTGAAGTTGCTCTGGCTTTCGCCCCTAATTCTTTACTTCCTTCCAACCTTTACTTGATTATGCTTCATTGATCTTTCTGATTGACTAATTGATCAGATCAATTATTTTATAATGAGTGAAAGGTTACAGTAGAGACGTGGGGACTCGGGGGTGGTGTGCATCCCAAATGGCACCCTATTCCCTATACAGTGCACTACTTTCGACCAGAGCCCACAGAGAGACCCGTAGAGCTCTGGTCAAAAGTAGTGCACTATATAGGGAATAGGGTGCCATTTGGGGCGCGTATTACTCTGAATACCACGCTGGTCCTAATGTAATACTGTAATCACATAGCATCACATGGAAATGACGAGATTGGGTTCTAAAAGGTTATTTCTGCGTCAATGTCCCGTATAAACCGATGTACTACTTGGACAACGTGGGCTGTATGACGGAAATTATTATCTGTTCATGAAGCACTAGGTTCACTCTGTCCTGGCTGAGAGCACTAGGTTCACTCTGTCCTGGCTGAGAGCACTAGGTTCACTCTGTCCTGGCTGAGAGCACTAGGCTGAGAGCACTAGGTTCACTCTGTCCTGGCTGAGAGCACTAGGTTCATTCTGTCCTGGCTGAGAGCACTAGGTTCATTCTGTCCTGGCTGAGAGCACTAGGTTCACCCTGTCCTGGCTGAGAGCACTAGGTTCATTCTGTCCTGGCTGAGAGCACTAGGTTCACCCTGTCCTGGCTGAGAGCACTAGGTTCATTCTGTCCTGGCTGAGAGCACTAGGTTCACTCTGTCCTGGCTGAGAGCACTAGGTTCACTCTGTCCTGGCTGAGAGCACTAGGTTCACTCTGTCCTGGCTGAGAGCACTAGGTTCACTCTGTCCTGGCTGAGAGCACTAGGCTGAGAGCACTAGGTTCACTCTGTCCTGGCTGAGAGCACTAGGCTGAGAGCACTAGGTTCACTCTGTCCTGGCTGAGAGCACTAGGCTGAGAGCACTAGGTTCACTCTGTCCTGGCTGAGAGCACTAGGTTCACCCTGTCCTGGCTGAGAGCACTAGGTTCATTCTGTCCTGGCTGAGAGCACTAGGTTCACCCTGTCCTGGCTGAGAGCACTAGGTTCATTCTGTCCTGGCTGAGAGCACTAGGTTCACTCTGTCCTGGCTGAGAGCACTAGGTTCACTCTGTCCTGGCTGAGAGCACTAGTTCACTCTGTCCTGGCTGAGAGATCTAGGTTCACTCTGTCCTGGCTGAGAGCACTAGGTTCACTCTGTCCTGGCTGAGAGCACTAGGCTGAGAGCACTAGGTTCACTCTGTCCTGGCTGAGAGCACTAGGTTCATTCTGTCCTGGCTGAGAGCACTAGGTTCATTCTGTCCTGGCTGAGAGCACTAGGTTCACCCTGTCCTGGCTGAGAGCACTAGGTTCATTCTGTCCTGGCTGAGAGCACTAGGTTCACTCTGTCCTGGCTGAGAGCACTAGGTTCACTCTGTCCTGGCTGAGAGCACTAGGTTCATTCTGTCCTGGCTGAGAGCACTAGGTTCACCCTGTCCTGGCTGAGAGCACTAGGTTCATTCTGTCCTGGCTGAGAGCACTAGGTTCACTCTGTCCTGGCTGAGAGCACTAGGTTCACTCTGTCCTGGCTGAGAGCACTAGGTTCACTCTGTCCTGGCTGAGAGCACTAGGTTCACTCTGTCCTGGCTGAGAGCACTAGGCTGAGAGCACTAGGTTCACTCTGTCCTGGCTGAGAGCACTAGGCTGAGAGCACTAGGTTCACTCTGTCCTGGCTGAGAGCACTAGGTTCATTCTGTCCTGGCTGAGAGCACTAGGTTCACCCTGTCCTGGCTGAGAGCACTAGGTTCATTCTGTCCTGGCTGAGAGCACTAGGTTCACCCTGTCCTGGCTGAGAGCACTAGGTTCATTCTGTCCTGGCTGAGAGCACTAGGTTCACTCTGTCCTGGCTGAGAGCACTAGGTTCACTCTGTCCTGGCTGAGAGCACTAGGTTCACTCTGTCCTGGCTGAGAGATCTAGGTTCACTCTGTCCTGGCTGAGAGCACTAGGTTCACTCTGTCCTGGCTGAGAGCACTAGGTTCACTCTGTCCTGGCTGAGAGCACTAGGTTCACTCTGTCCTGGCTGAGAGCACTAGGTTCACTCTGTCCTGGCTGAGAGCACTAGGTTCACCCTGTCCTGGCTGTGAGCACTAGGTTCACTCTGTCCTGGCTGTGAGCACTAGGTTCACTCTGTCCTGGCTGAGAGCACTAGGCTGAGAGCACTAGGTTCTCTCTGTCCTGGCTGTGAGCACTAGGTTCTCTCTGTCCTTGCTGAGAGCACTAGGTTCACTCTGTCCTGGCTGAGAGCACTAGGTTCACTCTGTCCTGGCTGAGAGCACTAGGCTGAGAGCACTAGGTTCACTCTGTCCTGGCTGAGAGCACTAGGTTCTCTCTGTCCTGGCTGAGAGCACTAGGTTCATTCTGTCCTGGCTGAGAGCACTAGGTTCACCCTGTCCTGGCTGAGAGCACTAGGTTCATTCTGTCCTGGCTGAGAGCACTAGGTTCACCCTGTCCTGGCTGAGAGCACTAGGTTCATTCTGTCCTGGCTGAGAGCACTAGGTTCACTCTGTCCTGGCTGAGAGCACTAGGTTCACCCTGTCCTGGCTGAGAGCACTAGGTTCATTCTGTCCTGGCTGAGAGCACTAGGTTCACCCTGTCCTGGCTGAGAGCACTAGGTTCATTCTGTCCTGGCTGAGAGCACTAGGTTCACTCTGTCCTGGCTGAGAGCACTAGGTTCACTCTGTCCTGGCTGAGAGCACTAGGTTCACTCTGTCCTGGCTGAGAGCACTAGGTTCATTCTGTCCTGGCTGAGAGCACTAGGTTCACTCTGTCCTGGCTGAGAGCACTAGGTTCACTCTGTCCTGGCTGAGAGCACTAGGTTAATTATGTCCTGGCTGAGAGCACAAGGTTCACTCTGTCCTGGCTGAGAGCACTAGGTTCACTCTGTCCTGGCTGAGAGCACTAGGTTCATTCTGTCCTGGCTGAGAGCACTAGGTTCACTCTGTCCTGGCTGAGAGCACTAGGTTCATCCTGTCCTGGCTGAGAGCACTAGGTTCACTCTGTCCTGGCTGAGAGCACTAGGTTCACTCTGTCCTGGCTGAGAGCACTCTGTCCTGGCTGTGAGCACTAGGTTCACTCTGTCCTGGCTGAGAGCACTAGGTTCATTCTGTCCTGGCTGAGAGCACTAGGTTCACTCTGTCCTGGCTGAGAGCACTAGGTTCACTCTGTCCTGGCTGAGAGCACTAGGTTCATCCTGTCCTGGCTGAGAGCACTAGGTTCACTCTGTCCTGGCTGAGAGCACTAGCTTCACTCTGTCCTGGCTGAGAGCACTAGGTTCACCCTGTCCTGGCTGAGAGCACTAGGTTCACCCCTGTCCTGGCTGAGAGCACTAGGTTCACTCTGTCCTGGCTTTGTTAGTCTAGTTAAACCCCTCTATTTACCTTGTATCTGATGGCTTGTTAGTCTAGTTAAACCCCTCTATTTACCTTGTATCTGATGGCTTGTTAGCGACAGAGCTAGGTTTTGTAATTTTTTTTATCATTGAATGATTGGATCATCAATAAAGTAATTTTATTAGGTGTTTGTTGTCAGTTAACTGTGTGATTTATTTAAAGCTTCCTTCAGAGTTACTTGAAACAGTCAAAGGAGCCGTTGTAGACTGTTGTTGAGCCTCTTGAGGCAGGCAGGCAGGCAGCCAGGCAAGACAGGCAGGCAGGCAGGCAGGCAGGCAGGCAGGCAGGCAAGGCAGGCAGGCAAGGCAAGGCAGGCAGGCAGGCAGGGGAGGCAGGCAGGCAGGAGAGGCAGGCAAGGCAGGCAGGCAGGCAGGCAAGGCAGGCAAGGCAGGCAGGCAGGCAGGAGAGGCAGGCAAGGCAGGCAGGCAGGCAGGCAAGGCAGGCAGGCAGGCAAGGCAGGCAGGCAGGCAGGAGAGGCAGGCAAGCAGGCAGGCAGGCAGGCGAGGCAGGCAAGCAGGCAGGCAGGCAGGCAAGGCAGGCAGGCAGGCAGGCAAGGCAGGCAGGCAGGCAAGGCAGGCAGGCAGGCAAGGCAGGCAGGCAGGCAGGAGAGGCAGGCAAGGCAGGCAGGCAGGCAGGCAAGGCAGGCAGGCAAGGCAGGCAGGCAGGCAGGCAGGAGAGGCAGGCAAGGCAGGCAAGGCAGGCAGGCAGGCAAGGCAGACAGGCAAGGCAGGCAGGCAAGGCAGGCAGGCAAGGCAAGGCAGGCAGGCAGGCAGGCAGGCAGGCAGGCCCGTTTCCAGTATCTCAGAAACGCTCTAACTCCTGGCCTTTTAACGCACGCCAGTGTCTAGAGGTTTACTGAGAATGGTACGACAAACAAAAAAACATCCGGTCAGCGCCAGTCCTGTGGGTGAAAAACAGCTCGTTGATTGAGAGAAGTCGGAGGAGAATGGCAAGAATCGTGCAAGCTAACAGGCGGTCCACAAACGGGCAGATAACGGCGACCACACCGGGTTCCTCACCTATCAGCTAAAAACAAGAAGAAGAGGCTCCAGTGGACTGGAAGAACGTCGCCTGGTCCGACTAATCCTTGTTCCTGTTGCGTTGTACTGATGGCAGAATCAGGAAGTGGCTTAACCGACATGAGTTCATGACCCCATCCTTTCCTGGGGTCAACGGAAAACAGGCTGGTGGTGTAATGGTGTGGGGGAATGTTTTCCTGGCACACGTTAGGTCCCTTGATACCAATTGAGCAATATTTCCATGCCCCGAAGAATTTGGGCTGTTCTGGAGGCAAAGGGGGGTCTGACCCGGTACTAGATGGGTGTACCTAATAAACTGGGTATATTGGAAATGTAGTCCTCTGTAATATATAATAGGAAATGTAGTCCTCTGTAATATATAATAGGAAATGTAGTCCTCTGTAGTATATAATAGGAAATGTAGTTCTCTGTAATATATAATAGGAAATGTAGTCCTCTGTAGTATGTAATAGGAAATGTAGTCCTCTGTAATATATAATAGGAAATGTAGTCCTCTGTAGTATATAATAGGAAATGTAGTTCTCTGTAATATATAATAGGAAATGTAGTTCTCTGTAATATACAGTAGGAAATGTAGTTCTCTGTAATATACAGTAGGCACTGTTGTCTGTCTGTGTGTTGTCTGTGCAGGTGAAGGTGTGCGGCGAGGTAGCCACGGGAACAGGGCCAAATAAGAAGGTGGCGAAGCGGAATGCTGCCGAGGCCATGCTACTACAGCTGGGATACAAGGCCTCCACCTGCCCACAGAGCCCTACTGAGGTTATAACGCATTATAACCCCTCTTTAAAATATATCACACCTCTATAATATCTATAACACCTCTATAATATCTAACATCTATACACATCTATAATATCTAACATCTATACACATCTGTAATATCTAACATCTATACACATCTATACACATCTATACAGCTCTATAATATCTAACATCTATACACATCTATAATATCTAACATCTATACACATCTATAACATCTATAACACATCTAACATCTATAACATCGATACACATCTATAATATTTAACATCTATACACATCTATAACATCTATAGACATGTATAATATCTAACATCTATACACATCTATAATATATAACATCTATAATATCTAACATCTATACACATCTATAATATATCACATCTATAATATCTATAACATCTATAACATCTATAACACATCTAACATCTATAACATCGATACACATCTATAATATTTAACATCTATACACATCTATACACATCTATAACATATATAACATCTAACATCAATACACATCTATAATATATAACATCTATAATATCTAACATCTATACACATCTATAATATATCACATCTATAATATCTATAACATCTATAACATCTATAACACATCTAACATCTATAACATCGATACACATCTATAATATTTAACATCTATACACATCTATACACATCTATAACATATATAACATCTAACATCAATACACATCTATAATATATAACATCTATAATATCTAACATCTATACACATCTATAATATATCACATCTATAATATCTATAACATCTATAACATCTATAACACATCTAACATCTATAACATCGATACACATCTATAATATTTAACATCTATACATATCTATACACATCTATACACATCTAACATCAATACACAGCTATAATATTTAACATCTATACACATCTATACACATCTATAATATCTAACATCTATACACATCTATAACACATCTATAATATATAACATCTATAACACATCTATAATATATAACATCTATACACATCTATAATATCTAACATCTATAATATTTATAACATCTAACATCTTTAACATCTATAATATCTAACATCTATAATATATAACATCTATAATATCTAATATCTATACACATCTATAACATCTATACACATCTATAACATCTATACACATCTATAAAATCTAACATCTATAATATATAACATCTATAATATATAACATTCATAACATCTATAACATCTACAACATCTATAACACATCTAACATCTATAACATCGATACACATCTATAATATTTAACATCTATACACATCTATACACATCTATAACATATATAACATCTAACATCAATACACATCTATAATATCTAACATCTATACACATCTATAATATCTAACATCTATACACATGTATAATATCTAACATCTATACACATCTATAATATCTAACATCTATACACATCTATAACATCTATACACATCTATAATATATATAATCTATACACATCTATAACATCTATACACATCTATAACATCTATACACATCTATAATATCTAACATCTATACACATCTATAACATCTATACACATCTATAACATCTATACACATCTATAATATCTAACATCTATACACATCTATAACATCTATACACATGTATAATATATAACATCTATACACATCTATAATATCTAACATCTATACACATCTATAATATCTAACATCTATACACATCTGTAATATCTAACATCTATAATATCTAACATCTATACACATCTATAATATCTAACATCTATACACATCTATAATATCTAACATCTATACACATCTGTAATATCTAACATCTATAATATCTAACATCTATACACATCTATAATATCTAACATCTATACACATCTATAATATATAACATCTATACACATCTATAATATATAACATCTATACACATCTATAATATATAACATCTATACACATCTATAATATGTATAACATATATGCACATCTATAATATCTATAACATCTAACATCTATACACATCTATAATATATTTACATTTACATTTTAGTCATTTAGCAGACGCTCTTATCCAGAGCGACTTACAAATTGGTGCATTCACCTATAATATCCAGTGGAACAGCCACTTTACAATAGTGCATCTAAATCTTTTAAGGGGGGGGTTAGAAGGATTACTTTATCCTATCCCAGGTATTCCTTGAAGAGGTGGGGTTTCAGGTGTCTCCGGAAGGTGGTGATTGACTCCGCTGTCCTGGCGTCGTGAGGGAGCTTGTTCCACCATTGGGGTGCCAGAGCAGCGAACAGTTTTGACTGGGCTGAGCGGGAACTGTGCTTCCTCAGAGGTAGGGAGGCGAGCAGGCCAGAGGTGGATGAACGGAGTGCCCTTGTTTGGGTGTAGGGCCTGATCAGAGCCTGAAGGTACGGAGGTGCCGTTCCCCTCACAGCTCCGTAGGCAAGCACTATGGTCTTGTAGCGGATGCGAGCTTCGACTGGAAGCCAGTGGAGAGAGCGGAGGAGCGGGGTGACGTGAGAGAACTTGGGAAGGTTGAACACCAGACGGGCTGCAGCGTTCTGGATGAGTTGTAGGGGTTTAATGGCACAGGCAGGGAGCCCAGCCAACAGCGAGTTGCAGTAATCCAGACGGGAGATGACAAGTGCCTGGATTAGGACCTGCGCCGCTTCCTGTGTGAGGCAGGGTCGTACTCTGCGAATGTTGTAGAGCATGAACCTACAGGATCGGGTCACCGCCTTGATGTTGGTGGAGAACGACAGGGTGTTGTCCAGGGTCACGCCAAGGCTCTTAGCACTCTGGGAGGAGGACACAAGGGAGTTGTCAACCGTGATGGCGAGATCATGGAACGGGCAGTCCTTCCCCGGGAGGAAGAGCAGCTCCGTCTTGCCGAGGTTCAGCTTGAGGTGGTGATCCGTCATCCACACTGATATGTCT
Source organism: Salmo salar (assembly GCF_965601325.2). Lineage (NCBI taxonomy): Eukaryota > Metazoa > Chordata > Actinopteri > Salmoniformes > Salmonidae > Salmo > Salmo salar. Next base: position 87,432,339 of record NC_138309.1, on the reverse strand, counting down.
GCCAGACATGCAGAGATGCGATTCGCCACCTGGTTGTCAGAAGGGGGAAAGGAGAAGATTAATTGTGTGTCATCTGCATAGCAATGATATGAGAGACCATGTGAGGATATGACAGAGCCAAGTGACTTGGTGTATAGCGAGAATAGGAGTGGGCCAAGAACAGAGCCCTGGGGGACACCAGTGGTGAGAGCACGTGGTGCGGAGACAGATTCTCGCCACGCCACCTGGTAGGAGCGACCTGTCAGGTAGGACGCAATCCAAGCGTGCGCGGTGCCGGAGATGCCCAGCTCGGAGAGGGTGGAGAGGAGGATCTGATGGTTCACGGTATCAAAGGCAGCAGATAGGTCTAGAAGGATGAGAGCAGAGGAGAGAGAGTTAGCTTTAGCAGTGCGGAGAGCCTCCGTGACACAGAGAAGAGCAGTCTCAGTTGAATGCCCAGTCTTGAAACCTGACTGATTAGGATCAAGAAGGTCATTCTGAGAGAGATAGCAAGAGAGCTGGCCAAGCGCGGCGCGTTCAAGAGTTTTGGAGAGAAAGGAAAGAAGGGATACTGGCCTGTAGTTGTTGACATCGGAGGGGTCGAGTGTAGGTTTTTTCAGAAGGGGTGCAACTCTCGCTCTCTTGAAGACGGAAGGGACGTAGCCAGCGGTCAAGGATGCGTTGATGAGCGAGGTGAGGTAGGGGAGAAGGTCTCCGGAAATGGTCTGGAGAAGAGAGGAGGGGATAGGGTCAAGTGGGCAGGTTGTTGGGCGGCCGGCCGTCACAAGACGCGAGAGTTCATCTGGAGAGAGAGGGGAGAAAGAGGTCAAAGCACAGGGTAGGGCAGTGTGAGCAGGACCAGCAGTGTCGTTTGACTTAGCAAACGAGGATCGGATGTCGTCAACCTTCTTTTCAAAATGGTTGACGAAGTCATCCGCAGAGAGGGAGGAGGGGGGGGGAGGGGGAGGAGGATTAAGGAGGGAGGAGAAGGTAGCAAAGAGCTTCCTAGGGTTAGAGGCAGATGCTTGGAGTTTAGAGTGGTAGAAAGTGGCTTTAGCAGCAGAGACAGAAGAGGAAAATGTAGAGAGGAGGGAGTGAAAGGATGCCAGGTCCGCAGGGAGGCGAGTTTTCCTCCATTTCCGCTCGGCTGCCCGGAGCCCTGTTCTGTGAGCTCGCAGTGAGTCGTCGAGCCACGGAGCAGGAGGGGAGGACCGAGCCGGCCTGGAGGATAGGGGACAGAGGAAATCAAAGGATGCAGAGAGGGAGGAGAGGAGGGTTGAGGAGGCAGAATCAGGAGATAGGTTGGAGAAGGTTTGAGCAGAGGGAAGAGATGATAGGATGGAAGAGGAGAGAGTAGCGGGAGAGAGAGAGCGAAGGTTGGGACGGCGCAATACCATCCGAGTAGGGGGAGAGTGAGAAGTGTTGGATGAGAGCGAGAGGGAAAAGGATACAAGGTAGTGGTCGGAGACTTGGAGGGGAGTTGCAATGAGATTAGTGGAAGAACAGCATCTAGTAAAGATGAGGTCAAGCGTATTGCCTGCCTTGTGAGTAGGGGGGGAAGGTGAGAGGGTGAGGTCGAAAGAGGAGAGGAGTGGAAAGAAGGAGGCAGAGAGGAATGAGTCGAAGGTAGACGTGGGGAGGTTAAAGTCACCCAGAACTGTGAGAGGTGAGCCATCCTCAGGAAAGGAACTTATCAAGGCGTCAAGCTCATTGATGAACTCTCCAAGGGAACCTGGAGGGCGATAAATGATAAGGATGTTAAGCTTGAAAGGGCTGGTAACTGTGACAGCATGGAATTCAAATGAGGAGATAGACAGATGGGTCAGGGGAGAAAGAGAGAATGTCCACTTGGGAGAGATGAGGATTCCAGTGCCACCACCCCGCTGGCTCGATGCTCTAGGGGTATGCGAGAACACGTAGTCAGACGAGGAGAGAGCAGTAGGAGTAGCAGTGTTATCTGTGGTGATCCATGTTTCCGTCAGCGCCAGGAAGTCTAGGGACTGGAGGGTAGCATAGGCTGAGATGAACTCAGCCTTGTTGGCCGCAGACCGGCAGTTCCAGAGGCTGCCGGAGACCTGGAACTCCACGTGGGTCGTGCGCGCTGGGACCACCAGGTTAGAGCGGCAGCGGCCACGCGGTGTGGAGCGTTTGTATGGCCTGTGCAGAGGAGAGAGAACAGGGATAGGCAGACACATAGTAGACAAGCTACAGAAGAGGCTACGCTAATGCAAATGAGATTGGAGTGACAAGTGGACTACACGTCTCGAATGTTCAGGAAGTTAAGCTTTCGTTGCAAAAATGTTATTGACAAAAATGATACAGTACTGCTGGCTGGTGGAGTAGGCTAGCTAGCAGTGGCTGCGTTGTTGACTTTGAACGAGTAGCTGGCTAGGTAACCTCGGTAGTTTCAGTACTACACCTTGTCATGATACAAAGCAACTTTGTAGCTAGCTAGCTAACATAACACTAATCAAGACGTTCCTTGTAGTGTATTTAGTTTCAACAATGCTGCTCGGCGGTAATAGTTGGCTAGGTTAGGAAAAATGGCGTCGCGGGGGACGGAAATAGCTGGCTAGCTAACCTCGATGGCTGGCTAGCTAACAATTATCAATTAACAATTATCAAGCTATGACAAAGACAACTAGGTAGCTCGCTAGGTAACACTGCACTAGTCAAATCGTTCCGTTGTGAAGTATTAGTAACTACAGCGCTGCTAGTCGGTAACGGATGGCTATCTGGCAGTGGGTTAATGATGACTAGGTGTGTTGAGTAAGTCTGGCGCCGCGTCGCGGCTGGCTAGCACACCTCGATAATACTCAAACTCAAACTACACAATTATCTTAGATACAGAGACAGCACAGACAACTATGTAGCTGGCTAACTAACACCACACTAATCAAGTCGTTGCGTTGTAATGTAATAGTTTCTGCGGTGCTGTTAGTCGGTAGAAGTTGGCTAGCTAACAGTGATGACTAGCTAGCTAGCAGCTAGCAGTGTTGACTACGTTAGGAGGACGAAGATAGCTAGCCTCGATAATTACTCAGTTACTCTAAACTACACAATTATCTTTGATACAAAGACGGCTATGTAGCTAGCTAAGAACAACTATAATATCTAACATCTATACACATCTATAATATATCACATCTAACATCAATACACATCCATAATATCTAATATCTATACACATCTATAACATCTATACACATGTATAATATCTAACATCTATATACATCTATAATATATAATATCTATAACATATCTATAATATATAACATCTATACACATCTATAATATATAACATATATACACATCTATAATATCTAACATCTATATACATCTATACATATATACACATCTATACACATATCATAACATCTATACACATCTACACATATCTAACATCTATACACATCTATAATATCTAACATCTATAACACATCTATAATATGTAACATCTATAACTATCTATAACATCTAACATCTTTACACATCTATAATATATAACATCTATACACATCTATAACTATCAATATATAACATCTATACACATCTATAATATATAACATATATACACATCTATAATATCTAACATCTATAACATCTAACATCTATACACATCTATAATATATAACATCTATAACAAATCTATAATATATAACATATCTAACATCTATACACATCTATAATATCTAACATCTATAACACACTCTATAATATGTAACATCTATACATATCTATAACATCTAACACTCTTTAACATCTATAATATCATCAACATCTAACACATCTATACACATCTATAACATCTACACACATCTCAACACATCTAACATCTAACATCTATAATATATAACATCTATACACATCTATAAAATCTAACATTTATAATATATAGCATCTATAATATATAACATCTAACACATCTATATCATATATAATATATAACATCTATAACATCTAGCATCTATAATATCTATAATATATACCATATATAACATCTATGCACATCTATAACATCTATAATATATACCATATATAACATCTATGCACATCTATAATATCACACATCTATAATATTATAATGTTTTATATTATGGATGTGTATAGATGTTATATATTATAGATGTTATATATATCTATATATATCTATATAACATCTATATTATATAACATCTATAATATATAACATCTATACACATCTATAATATATAACATCTAACACATCAATAATATATAACATCTATACACATCTATAAAATCTAATATCTAATATCTAACATCTATACACATCTATAACATCTAACATCTATAATATCTAACATCTATACACATCTATAACATCTAACATCTATAATATATAACATCTATAACATCAATTATAAATAACATCTATACACATCTATAAAATCTAATATCTAATATCTAACATCTATACATATCTATAATATCTATAACATCTATAACATCTAACATCTATAATATCTAACATCTATACACAGCTATAATATCTAACATCTATACACATCTATAATATCTAACATCTATACATATCTATAATATCTATAACATCTATAACATCTAACATCTATAATATCTAACATCTATACACAGCTATAATATCTATACACATCTATAATATCTATAATATCTATCTATAACATCTAACACATCTATACACATCTATAATATATAACATCTTTACACATCATACATCAATAATATATAACATCTATAACATCTATAATATATAATATCTATACACATCTATAATATATAACATCTATCACATCCATAATATATAACATCTATAACATCTAACATCTATACACATCTATAATATATAACATCTATAATATATAACATCTATCACATCCATAATATATAACATCTATAATATATAACATCTATACACATCTATAATATATAACATCTATAATATATAACATCTATACACATCTATAATATATAACATCTATCACATCCATAATATATAACATCTATACACATCTATAATATATAACATCTATACACATCCATAATATATAACATCTATAATATATAACATCTATACACATCTATAATATATAACATCTATCACATCCATAATATATAACATCTATACACATGTAACACATCTAATATATGTCTATACAGAACTATAATATATAACATCTATAACATCTAAGACATCTAATATATAACATCTATGCACATCTATAATATCACACATCTATAATATTAGAGATTTTTTATATTATGGATGTGTATAGATGTTATATATTATAGATGTTATATATGTTATATATATCTATATAACATCTATATTATATAACATATATAATATCTAACATCTATACACATCTATAATATATACCATCTATAACTCATCTATAACATATATACATATCTATAATATATACCATCTATAACACATCTATAATATATAACATCTATACACATCTATAATATCTAACATCGATGTAACATCTATAATGTCTAATATCTATACACATCTATAACATCTAACATCTATACATATATACACATGTATAAATATACCATCTATACACATCTATCATATATAACATCTATACACATCTATAATATCTAACATCTATATCATCTATAACATCTATAATATCTATCTATAACATCTACCATCTATACACATCTACAACATCTATACACATCTATAATATCTAACATCTATACAAATCTATAATATCTAACATCTATATACATTATTAACATCTATAATATCTAACATCTGTAATATCTATAATATCTCTATACACATCTATAATATCTAACATCTATACACATCTATAATATCTAACATCTATACACATCTATACTATCTAACATCTATAATATCTATACACATCTATAACATCTGTACACATCTATAATATCTAACATCTATTACACATCTATAATATCTAACATCTATTCACATCTATACACATCTATAACATCTATAACATCTATAGCATCTATTCACATCTATAACATTTATAATATCTATAACATCTATACACATCTATAAAATCTAACATCTATAATATCTATAACATCTAATATCTAACATCTATAATATCTGTAATATCTATACCATCTAATATCTATAACATCTAATATCTATAACATCTATAATATCTATAATATATATAATATCTAACATCTATAACATCTAATATCTATAACATCTATAATATCTAACATCTATACACATCTATAACATCTATAATATCTAACATATATAATATCTAACATCTATAACATCTATAACATCTATAATATCTAACATCAATATTATATAACATCTATAATATCTATCTATAATATCTACCATCTATACACATCTATACACATCTATAACATCTATAATATCTATGACATCTATAATATCTAACATCTATAACATCTATAATATCTATACACAGCTATAACATTAAACATCTATACACATCTATAACATTTAACATCTATACACATCTATACACATCTATAATATCTATCTATAACATCTATAACATCTAACATCTATAATATCTAACATCTATACACATCTATAACAGCTATAACTTCTAATATCTATACACATCTATAACATCTAACATCTATACACATCTATATCTAATATCTATAATATCTAACATCTATACACATCTATAACATCTAATATCTATAACATCTGTAACATCTATAATATCTATGACATCTATAATATCTAACATCTATAATATCTAACATCTATAACATCTATAATATCTAATATCTATACACATCTATAATATCTAACATCTATACACATCTATAACATCTATAATATCTATGACATCTATAATATCTAACATCTATAATATCTAACATCTATAATATCTAACATCTATAACATCTATAATATCTAATATCTATACACATCTATAATATCTAACATCTATACACATCTATAACATCTATAATATCTATCTATAACATCTATAACATCTAACATCTATAATATCTAACATCTATACACATCTATAACATCTATAACATCTAACATCTATAATATCTAACATCTATAATATCTAACATCTATAACATCTATGACATCTATAATATCTAACATCTATACACATCTATAATATCTATCTATAACATCTATAACATCTATAATATCTAACATCTATACACATCTATAATATGTAACAGCTATAATATCTAACATCTATACACATCTGTAATATCTAACATCTATAATATCTAACATCTATACACATCTGTAATATCTAACATCTATACACATCTGTAATATCTAACATCTATAATATCTAACATCTATACACATCTGTAATATCTAACATCTGTAATATCTAACATCTATAATATCTAACATCTACACACATCTATAATATCTAACATCTATAATATCTAATATCTATACACATCTGTAATATCTAACATCTATACACATCTGTAATATCTAACATCTATAATATCTAACATCTATACACATCTGTAATATCTAACATCTATAATATCTAACATCTATACACATCTGTAATATCTAACATCTATAATATCTAACATCTATACACATCTGTAATATCTGACATCTGTAATATCTAACATCTATAATATCTAACATCTACACACATCTATAATATCTAACATCTATAATATCTAATATCTATACACATCTATAACATCTATAACATCTAACATCTATAATATCTAACATCTATAATATCTAATATCTATACACATCTATAATATCTAACATCTATACACATCTATAACATCTATAATATCTATGACATCTATAATATCTAACATCTATAATATCTAACATCTATAATATCTAACATCTATAACATCTATAATATCTAATATCTATACACATCTATAATATCTAACATCTATACACATCTATAACATCTATAATATCTAACATCTATACACATCTATAACATCTATAATATCTATGACATCTATAATATCTAACATCTATAACATCTATAATATCTAACATCTATACACATCTATAACATCTATAATATCTATAACATCTAACATCTATAATATCTAACATCTATACACATCTAAAACATCTATAACATCTAACATCTATAATATCTAACATCTATAATATCTAACATCTATAACATCTATGACATCTATAATATCTAACATCTATACACATCTATAATATCTATCTATAACATCTATAACATCTATAATATCTAACATCTATACACATCTATAATATGTAACAGCTATAATATCTAACATCTATACACATCTGTAATATCTAACATCTATAATATCTAACATCTATACACATCTGTAATATCTAACATCTATACACATCTGTAACTATCTAACATCTATACATATCTACACATCTATACACATCTGTAATATCTAACATCTGTAATATCTAACATCTATAATATCTAACATCTACACACATCTATAATATCTAACATCTATAATATCTAATATCTATACACATCTGTAATATCTAACATCTATAATATCTAACATCTATACACATCTGTAATATCTAACATCTGTAATATCTAACATCTATAATATCTAACATCTACACACATCTATAATATCTAACATCTATACACATCTGCAATATCTAACATCTATACACATCTGTAATATCTAACATCTATACACATCTGTAATATCTAACATCTATAATATCTAACATCTATACACATCTGTAATATCTGACATCTGTAATATCTAACATCTATAATATCTAACATCGACACACATCTATAATATCTAACATCTATAATATCTAATATCTATACACATCTGTAATATCTAACATCTATACACATCTATAATATCTAACATCGATACACATCTATAATATCTAACATCTATACACATCTGTAATATCTAACATATCTAACATCTACACACATCTATAATATCTAACATCTATACACATCTGTAATATCTAACATCTATACACATCTGTAATATCTAACATCTATACACATCTGTAATATCTAACATCTATAATATCTAACATCTATACACATCTGTAATATCTATAACATCTATAGCATCTATTCACATCTATAACATTTATAATATCTATAACATCTATACACATCTATAAAATCTAACATCTATAATATCTATAACATCTAATATCTAACATCTATAATATCTGTAATATCTATACCATCTAATATCTATAACATCTAATATCTATAACATCTATAATATCTATAATATATATAATATCTAACATCTATAACATCTAATATCTATAACATCTATAATATCTAACATCTATACACATCTATAACATCTATAATATCTAACATATATAATATCTAACATCTATAACATCTATAACATCTATAATATCTAACATCAATAATATATAACATCTATAATATCTATCTATAATATCTACCATCTATACACATCTATACACATCTATAACATCTATAATATCTATGACATCTATAATATCTAACATCTATAACATCTATAATATCTATACACAGCTATAACATTAAACATCTATACACATCTATAACATTTAACATCTATACACATCTATACACATCTATAATATCTATCTATAACATCTATAACATCTAACATCTATAATATCTAACATCTATACACATCTATAACAGCTATAACTTCTAATATCTATACACATCTATAACATCTAACATCTATACACATCTATATCTAATATCTATAATATCTAACATCTATACACATCTATAACATCTAATATCTATAACATCTGTAACATCTATAATATCTATGACATCTATAATATCTAACATCTATAATATCTAACATCTATAACATCTATAATATCTAATATCTATACACATCTATAATATCTAACATCTATACACATCTATAACATCTATAATATCTATGACATCTATAATATCTAACATCTATAATATCTAACATCTATAATATCTAACATCTATAACATCTATAATATCTAATATCTATACACATCTATAATATCTAACATCTATACACATCTATAACATCTATAATATCTATCTATAACATCTATAACATCTAACATCTATAATATCTAACATCTATACACATCTATGACATCTATAACATCTAACATCTATAATATCTAACATCTATAATATCTAACATCTATAACATCTATGACATCTATAATATCTAACATCTATACACATCTATAATATCTATCTATAACATCTATAACATCTATAATATCTAACATCTATACACATCTGTAATATGTAACAGCTATAATATCTAACATCTATACACATCTGTAATATCTAACATCTATAATATCTAACATCTATACACATCTGTAATATCTAACATCTATACACATCTGTAATATCTAACATCTATAATATCTAACATCTATACACATCTGTAATATCTAACATCTGTAATATCTAACATCTATAATATCTAACATCTACACACATCTATAATATCTAACATCTATAATATCTAATATCTATACACATCTGTAATATCTAACATCTATACACATCTGTAATATCTAACATCTATAATATCTAACATCTATACACATCTGTAATATCTAACATCTGTAATATCTAACATCTATAATATCTAACATCTACACACATCTGTAATATCTAACATCTATAATATCTAATATCTATACACATCTATAACATCTATAACATCTAACATCTATAATATCTAACATCTATAATATCTAATATCTATACACATCTATAATATCTAACATCTATACACATCTATAACATCTATAATATCTATGACATCTATAATATCTAACATCTATAATATCTAACATCTATAATATCTAACATCTATACACATCTGTAATATCTAACATCTATACACATCTGTAATATCTAACATCTATACACATCTATAATATCTAACATCTGTAATATCTAACATCTATAATATCTAACATCTATACACATCTATAATATGTAACAGCTATAATATCTAACATCTATACACATCTGTAATATCTAACATTATCTAACATCTGTAATATCTAACATCTATAATATCTAACATCTACACACATCTATAATATCTAACATCTATAATATCTAACATCTATACACATCTGTAATATCTAACATCTATAATATCTAACATCTATACACATCTGTAATATCTAACATCTGTAATATCTAACATCTATAATATCTAACATCTACACACATCTATAATATCTAACATCTATACACATCTGTAATATCTAACATCTATACACATCTGTAATATCTAACATCTATAATATCTAACATCTATACACATCTGTAATATCTGACATCTGTAATATCTAACATCTATAATATCTAACATCGACACACATCTATAATATCTAACATCTATAATATCTAATATCTATACACATCTGTAATATCTAACATCTATACACATCTGTAATATCTAACATCTATAATATCTAACATCTATACACATCTGTAATATCTAACATCTATACACATCTGTAATATCTAACATCTATAATATCTAACATCTATACACATCTGTAATATCTATAACATCTATAGCATCTATTCACATCTATAACATTTATAATATCTATAACATCTATACACATCTATAAAATCTAACATCTATAATATCTATAACATCTAATATCTAACATCTATAATATCTGTAATATCTATACCATCTAATATCTATAACATCTAATATCTATAACATCTATAATATCTATAATATATATAATATCTAACATCTATAACATCTAATATCTATAACATCTATAATATCTAACATCTATACACATCTATAACATCTATAATATCTAACATATATAATATCTAACATCTATAACATCTATAACATCTATAATATCTAACATCAATAATATATAACATCTATAATATCTATCTATAATATCTACCATCTATACACATCTATACACATCTATAACATCTATAATATCTATGACATCTATAATATCTAACATCTATAACATCTATAATATCTATACACAGCTATAACATTAAACATCTATACACATCTATAACATTTAACATCTATACACATCTATACACATCTATAATATCTATCTATAACATCTATAACATCTAACATCTATAATATCTAACATCTATACACATCTATAACAGCTATAACTTCTAATATCTATACACATCTATAACATCTAACATCTATACACATCTATATCTAATATCTATAATATCTAACATCTATACACATCTATAACATCTAATATCTATAACATCTGTAACATCTATAATATCTATGACATCTATAATATCTAACATCTATAATATCTAACATCTATAACATCTATAATATCTAATATCTATACACATCTATAATATCTAACATCTATACACATCTATAACATCTATAACATCTATGACATCTATAATATCTAACATCTATAATATCTAACATCTATAATATCTAACATCTATAACATCTATAATATCTAATATCTATACACATCTATAATATCTAACATCTATACACATCTATAACATCTATAATATCTATCTATAACATCTATAATATCTAACATCTATAATATCTAACATCTATAACATCTATGACATCTATAATATCTAACATCTATACACATCTATAATATCTAACATCTATAATATCTATAACATCTATAATATCTAACATCTATACACATCTGTAATATCTAACATCTATAATATCTAACATCTATACACATCTGTAATATCTAACATCTATAATATCTAACATCTACACACATCTATAATATCTAACATCTACACACATCTATAATATCTAACATCTATAATATCTAACATCTATACACATCTATAATATCTAACATCTATAATATCTAATATATAACATCTATACACATCTATAATATCTAATATCTAACATCTGTAATATCTAACATCTATAATATCTAACATCTACACACATCTATAATATCTAACATCTATAATATCTAATATCTAACATCTATACACATATATAATATCTAACATCTATAATATCTAACATCTACACACATCTATAATATCTAATATCTAACATCTGTAATATCTAACATCTATAATATCTAACATCTACACACATCTATAATATATAACATCTATACACATCTATACACATCTATAATATCTAATATCTATAATATCTAACATTTATAATATCTATAATATCTAATATCTATAATATCTAACATTTATAATATCTATAATATCTAACATCTATACACATCTATACACATCTATAATATCTAATATCTATAATATCTAACATTTATAATATCTATAATATCTAACATCTATACACATCTATAATATCTAACATCTATAACATCTATAATATCTATATACATCTATAACACATGTAAATCTTCACCTCTCTAAACATTACTACAGCTGGGATACATGGCCTCCACCTGCCCACCTAACAGATTTATAACATGTTTACAGCACATTTATAAACATACATAAAGCTCATGAGAACTCTGAAACACTGCTTACAAAACATTAATGAAACATTCATTCCTTATGAGTTCTTATGTATATAATGGGATGATGTCTGTGGGAATATATTCTGCTCTGTTGAGTAGCTCATCCTCAGCTCTCTCTCTTTGCTCTCTCTCTTTGCTCTCTCTCTCTCTCTCTCTCTCTCTCTCTGTCTTGCTCTCTCTCTCTCTCTCTCTTCACTCTCTCTCCCTCTCTCTTCGCTCTCTCTCTCTCTCTCTCTCTGTCTCTCTCTCCACTCTCTCTCTCTCTCTCTCTCTCTCTCTCTCTCTCTCTCTTCGCTCTCTTTCTCTCTCTCTCTCTCTTCGCTCTCTCTCTCTTCTCTCTCTCTCTCTCTCTCTCTCTCTCTGTCTTGCTCTCTCTCTCTCTTCACTCTCTCTCTCTCTCTCTTCACTCTCTCTCTCTTCTCTCTCCCTCTTCTCTTCCTCTCTCTCTCTTCACTCTCTCTCTCTTCTCTCTCCCTCTTCTCTTCCTCTCTCTCTCCAGCTCCTAACACCTCTGTGTTAGTCAGCTCGTACACTATAGACCAGCCCTTGGTTCTTCCCTCAGACAGATCATTACAGTACATAGCCAGCGTAACTCATTTCTGAGTTATCTTAGGCAGAACAGTTTGAAGGGATGTATTACTCATTGGTTTGACAGCTGAAGAGATGTCTATTCATGTTACTCAGTCAGTCAACACGCAGATCTTCTCTGTGTAACTCAGTCAACACAGATCTTCTCTGTGTAACTCAGTCAACACACAGATATTCTCTGTGTAACTCGGTCAACACACAGATCTTCTTGACTCAATTTGTCTGTATCTCCTTACAGAAGTCCTATCTCCAGACCAGTGCTATGTAACTTGACAACAACACAGGGCCTCAGACACACACAGATAAATAACACAGATAAATAACACAGATACCTTCAATTGAATGGTTTAATTTGAAGTGGACACTCACTTCACCCCCTACGTCAGTATTTGGCTATAAGACAGACAGATAGTTAGGCCGGCGTTTCATCTTCGTTTCAGAGCCATGGTCTCGTTGTATTCACAACAGTAGGAAGGAACTTGTCTGACGTGCGTGAAAAAGCTTTTTGTTAAATCCGTCTTTTTCTCTCCTTTCTCTCAATGCTACGTCTCTCTTTTCCCTCCAACTCTCTCTCTCTCTCTCCCTCTCTTCGTCTGACGTGGCTACAGATGGACGACAAAGGCTGGAACGGACAAAAGACGGCTTTTAACGAAACTACAACTAACAGTGAGTATCCTTCCCCTTCATTCCCTCTCTCCCTCCCTCCTGCAGGTGGTTTAGCCTCAGTGATGGCCCTCTGTTTAATCTCAGTGACTGGACAATGGGGGAGTGACTGTCAGCTCAATGTGCAGTGTGTCTGTGTGGGGAGCCTGCAAATACAGCTCTATTCACCCAGAGCTTATAGACCTGCCTGGTGAGGAACTGCCTCTCTCTGGGGGCCTGCCTGGTGAGGAATTACCTCGCCCTGGGGGCCTGCCTGGTGAGTAACTGCCTCTCTCTGAGGGCCCTGCCTGGTGAGGAACTGCCTCTCTCTGGGGGCCTGCCTGGTGAGGAACTACCTCGCCCTGGGGGCCTGCCTGGTGAGGAACTACCTCGCCCTGGGGGCCTGCCTGGTGAGGAATTACCTCGCCCTGGGGGCCTGCCTGGTGAGGAATTACCTCGCCCTGGGGACCTGCCTGGTGAGGAACTACCTCGCCCTGGGGGCCTGCCTGGTGAGGAACTACCTCGCCCTGGGGGCCTGCCTAGTGAGGAACTGCCTCTCTCTAGGGGCCTGCCTGGTGAGGAACTGCCTCTCTCTGGGGGCCTGCCTGGTGAGGAACTGCCTCTCCCTGGGAAGTCCCCCTCCCCACCCACAGCCTTCCTGTGCATGGATGTAACCCTTCACTCACGGTTAAGACACACACACAAACACACACATAATTAAATCCTCACACACTCAAAAACACATTATATAGAGATCCTCACACACACACACACACACACACACACACACACACACACACACACACACACACACATACATACAAATGAAGTAACAATCTGAATGTGTGTGATCGGTGTTAGGCCTTTAGAATAGTTAGGTGGTTGTATTAGTAAGTAAATATGTATCTGAGAATGTGTTTGTTGGGTAATTGAATGCCTGTGTACTGTCATTACTCCTGACTAATGGAGGCTCTGGGCAGTAGGACGACTCTAACTGTCATTACTCCTGACTAATGGAGGCTCTGGGCAGTAGGACGACTCTAACTGTCATTACTCCTGACTAATGGAGGCTCTGGGCAGTAGGACGACTCTAACTGTCATTACTCCTGACTAATGGAGGCTCTGGGCTGTAGGACGACTCTAACTGTCATTACTCCTGACTAATGGAGGCTCTGGGCAGTAGGACGACTCTAACTGTCATTACTCCTGACTAATGGAGGCTCTGGGCTGTAGGACGACTCTAACTGTCATTACTCCTGACTAATGGAGGCTCTGGGCAGTAGGACGGCTCTAACTGTCATTACTCCTGACTAATGGAGGCTCTGGGCAGTAGGACGACTCTAACTGTCATTACTCCTGACTAATGGAGGCTCTGGGCAGTAGGACGGCTCTAACTGTCATTACTCCTGACTAATGGAGGCTCTGGGCAGTAGGACGACTCTAACTGTCATTACTCCTGACTAATGGAGGCTCTGGGCAGTAGGACGACTCTAACTGTCATTACTCCTGACTAATGGAGGCTCTGGGCAGTAGGACGACTCTAACTGTCATTACTCCTGACTAATGGAGGCTCTGGGCAGTAGGACGACTCTAACTGTCATTACTCCTGACTAATGGAGGCTCTGGGCTGTAGGACGACTCTAACTGTCATTACTACTGACTAATGGAGGCTCTGGGCAGTAGGACGACTCTAACTGTCATTACTCCTGACTAATGGAGGCTCTGGGCAGTAGGACGACTCTAACTGTCATTACTCCTGACTAATGGAGGCTCTGGGCAGTAGGACGACTCTAACTGTCATTACTCCTGACTAATGGAGGCTCTGGGCTGTAGGACGACTCTAACTGTCATTACTCCTGACTAATGGAGGCTCTGGGCAGTAGGACGACTCTAACTGTCATTACTCCTGACTAATGGAGGCTCTGGGCAGTAGGACGACTCTAACTGTCATTACTCCTGACTAATGGAGGCTCTGGGCAGTAGGACGACTCTAACTGTCATTACTCCTGACTAATGGAGGCTCTGGGCAGTAGGACGGCTCTAACTGTCATTACTCCTGACTAATGGAGGCTCTGGGCAGTAGGACGACTCTAACTGTCATTACTCCTGACTAATGGAGGCTCTGGGCAGTAGGACGACTCTAACTGTCATTACTCCTGACTAATGGAGGCTCTGGGCAGTAGGACGACTCTAACTGTCATTACTCCTGACTAATGGAGGCTCTGGGCAGTAGGACGACTCTAACTGTCATTACTCCTGACTAATGGAGGCTCTGGGCAGTAGGACGACTCTAACTGTCATTACTCCTGACTAATGGAGGCTCTGGGCTGTAGGACGACTCTAACTGTCATTACTCCTGACTAATGGAGGCTCTGGGCAGTAGGACGGCTCTAACTGTCATTACTCCTGACTAATGGAGGCTCTGGGCTGTAGGACGACTCTAACTGTCATTACTCCTGACTAATGGAGGCTCTGGGCAGTAGGACGACTCTAACTGTCATTACTCCTGACTAATGGAGGCTCTGGGCAGTAGGACGACTCTAACTGTCATTACTCCTGACTAATGGAGGCTCTGGGCTGTAGGACGACTCTAACTGTCATTACTCCTGACTAATGGAGGCTCTGGGCTGTAGGACGACTCTAACTGTCATTACTACTGACTAATGGAGGCTCTGGGCTGTAGGACGACTCTAACTGTCATTACTCCTGACTAATGGAGGCTCTGGGCAGTAGGACGGCTCTAACTGTCATTACTCCTGACTAATGGAGGCTCTGGGCTGTAGGACGACTCTAACTGTCATTACTCCTGACTAATGGAGGCTCTGGGCAGTAGGACGACTCTAACTGTCATTACTCCTGACTAATGGAGGCTCTGGGCAGTAGGACGACGACTAACTGTCATTAGTATAATATAACAATATGTAATACAATATAACATTATATAATATAATATTCTCTAATATAACATTATATAATATAATTTTCTGTAATATAACATTATATAATTTTCTGTAATATAACATGACGTAATATAGCATTATGTGACATAATATTATATAATATAACATTCTGTAATATAATATAGCATTATGTAATATAATATAACATTATATAATATAGTATTATGTAATGTAATATAACATTATGTAATATAATATAGCATTATGTAATATAATATAACGTGATATAATATTTTGTAATATAATATAACATTATGTAATATAACAGAAGTGACTTGTTGCATACCAACACCAGTGATTTTCATAACAGAAAAAAGTAAAGCAGAACAGTAATCATGTTTCCATCCACAGTTAGTAAAGTCATACCGTATAAATAAATAAAAAACAGCTGTGATGGATATACAAGGCCGACAGATCATTTATTCTTTCGACATGGTGGGATCTTTTTTTGTGTTGTTTAAATGTATTTTGCGCGAAATGGCGGTGGAAACGCCTTTATGCGCAAATATAGAGTTAATAACCATCATATGGAAGTAAACCTGGAGTTAAGTGATGACATGGTTTCCCCACTTTAACTGGGGAAACCATGCAGTTTATGAGGCTACAGATGAAATATATGATGATGATGATGTCCTAGCCGTGTCTGAATCCTGGCTTATAGGAAGGCCACCAAAAATTCGGAAATTTCCATCCCCAATTACAACATTTTCTGTCAAGACAGAACTGCTAAAGAGAGCCTGCAGAGTTCTGTCATACTATCCAGGTCTATGCCCAAACAGTTTGAGCTTCTACTTTTAAAGATCCATCTCTCAAGAAATTAGTCCCTCCCTGTTGTTGCTTGTTATAGACCCCCCCTCAGCTCCCAGCTATGCCCTGGACACCATATGTGAATTGATTGCCCCCCCATCTATCGTCAGAGTTAGTTCTGCTAGGTGACCTAAACTGGGATATGCTTAACACCCCGGGCATCCTACAATCTAAGCTAGATGCCCTCAATCTCACACAAATGATCAAAGAACCTACCAGGTACAACCCCACATTCGTAAGCATGGGCACCCTCATAGATATCATCCTGACCAACTTGCCCTCCAAATACACCTCTGCTGTTTTCAATCATGATCTCAGCGATCACTGCCTCATTGCCTGCGTCCATTATGGGTCCGCGGTCAAACGACCACCCCTCATCACTGTCAAACACTCTCTTAAACACTTCTGCGAGCAAGCCTTTCTAATCGACCTGGCCCGGGTATCCTGGAAGGAGATTAACCTCATCCCGTCAGTAGAGGATGCCTGGTTGTTCTCTAAAAGTAATTTCCTCACCATCTTAAATAAGCATGCCCCTTTAAAAATTGTTTTATCTAAGAACAGATATAGCCCTTGGCTCACTCCAGACCTGACTGCCCTCGACCAGCACAAAAACACCCTGTGGCGTACTGCACTCGCTTCGAAATAGTCCCCGCGATATGCAACTTTTCAGAGAAGTCAGGAACCAATACACACAGTCAGTTAGAAAATGTGCATCCTGCAGCACTAATTCCAAAAAGTTCTGGGACACTATAAAGTCCATGGAGAACAAGAGCACCTCCTCCCAGCTGCCCACCGCACTGAGGATAGGAAACACCGTCACCACCGATAAATCCACGATAATCGAGAATTTCATTAAGCATTTCTCTACGGCTGGCCATGCTTTCCACCTGGCTACTCCTACCCCGGTCAATAGCTCTGCACCCCACACAGCAACTTGCCCAAGCCCCCCCCCTGCTTCTCCTTCACCAAAATCCAGACAGCTGATGTTCTGAAAGAGCTGCAAAATCAGGATCCCTACAAATCAGCTGGGCTAGACAATCTGGACCCTCTCTCACTAAAATGATCCGCCGCCATTCAACCCCTATCACTAGTCTGTTCAACTTCTCTTTCGTATCGTCTGAGATTCCTAAAGATTGGAAAGCTGCCGCGGTCATCCCCCTCTTCAAAGGGGGAGACACTCTAGACCCAAATTGTTACAGACCTATATCCATCCTGCCCTGCCTTTCTACAGTCTTCGAAAGCCAAGTGAACAAACAGATCACCGACCATTTTGAATCCCACCGTACCTTCTCCGCTATGCAATCTGGTTTCAGAGCTGGTCATGGGTGCACCTCAGCAACGCTCAAGGTCCTAAATGATATCATAGCCACCATCGATAAAAGAAGGTACTGTGCAGCCATCTTCATCAACCTGGCCAAGGCTTTCGACTCTGTCAATCACCATATTTTTATCGGCAGACTCAACAGCCTTGGTTTCTCTAATGACTGCCTCGCCTGGTTCACCAACTACTTCTCTGATAGAGTTCAGTGTGTCAAATCGGAGGGCCTGCTGCCCGCACCCGCCCGCCCGACTAGCATCACTACTCTGGACGGTTCTGACTTAGAATATGTGGACAACTATAAATACCTAGGTGTCTGGCTAGACTGTAAACTCTCCTTCCAGACTCACATTAAGCATCTTCAATCTAAAATGAAATCTAGAATCGGCTTCCTATTTCGCAACAAAGCCTCCTTCACTCATGCTGCCAAACATACCCTCGTAAAACTGACCATCCTACCGATCCTCGACTTCGGCGATGTTATTTACAAAATAGCCTCCAACACTCTACTCAGCAAATTGGATGCAGTCTATCACAGTGCCATCCGTTTCGTCACCAAAGCCCCATATACCACCCACCACTGCAACCTGTATGCTCTCGTTGGCTAGCCCTCACTTCATATTTGTCGCCAAACCCACTGGCTCCAGGTCATCTACAAGTCTTTGCTAGGTATAGCTCCGCCTTATCTCAGCTCACTGGTCACCATAGCAGCACCAGGTCACCATAGCAACACCCACCCGTAGCACGTGCTCCAGCAGGTATATTGCGCTGGTCACCCCAAAGCCAACACTTACTTTGGCTGCCTTTCCTACCTCATCCCCATATTTATTTTAGTTTTTCCGCTCTTTTGCACACCAGTAGTTCTACTTGCACATCCTCATCTGCACATATATCACTCCTGTGTTAATTTGCTAAATTGTAATTACTTCGCCACTATTGGCCTATTTATTGCCTTACCTCCTTACTCCATTTGCACACACTGTATGCAGATTTGTCTATTGTGTTATTGACTGTACGTTTGTTTATCCCATGTGTAACTCTGTGATGTTTTTGTCGCGCTGCTTTGCTTTATCTTGGCCAGATCGAAGTTGTAAATGAGAACTTGTTCTCAACTGGCCTACCTGGTTAAATAAAGGTGAAATAAAAAAATGTAAATACATTTTACAGGGTGGTGAAAAAGCACGGTGATGAGCTTGAAGCTCCTTTCCAATAAATATCGAGGGTCTTATTCTGGTGACATGATCGACGCTCGACTTCCGTTTCACAAATTGAAAGTATCCATAATAATCTCATTATGTAGGCTAGCCTGTCCACCGTATCTGGGAGCTATAATCTCATTATGTAGGCTAGCCTGCCCACCGTATCTGGGAGCTATAATCTCATTATGTAGGCTAGCCTGTCCACCGTATCTGGGAGCTATAATCTCATTATGTAGGCTAGCCTGCCCACCGTATCTGGGAGCTATAATCTCATTATGTATGCTAGCCTGCCCACCGTATCTGGGAGCTATAATCTCATTATGTAGGCTAGCCTGCCCACCGTATCTGGGAGCTATAATCTCATTATGTAGGCTAGCCTGTCCACCGTATCTGGGAGCTATAATCTCATTATGTAGGCTAGCCTGTCCACCGTATCTGGGAGCTGTTGGCTATAATCTCATTATGTAGGCTAGCCTGCCCACCGTATCTGGGAGCTATAATCTCATTATGTAGGCTAGCCTGCCCACCGTATCTGGGAGCTATAATCTCATTATGTAGGCTAGCCTGCCCACCGTATCTGGGAGCTATAATCTCATTATGTAGGCTAGCCTGCCCACCGTATCTGGGAGCTATAATCTCATTATGTAGGCTAGCCTGTCCACCGTATCTGGGAGCTGGTGGCTATAATCTCATTATGTAGGCTAGCCTGTCCACCGTATCTGGGAGCTATAATCTCATTATGTAGGCTAGCCTGTCCACCGTATCTGTTAGCTATAATCTCATTATGTAGGCTAGCCTGCCCACCGTATCTGGGAGCTATAATCTCATTATGTAGGCTAGCCTGTCCACCGTATCTGGGAGCTGGTGGCTATAATCTCATTATGTAGGCTAGCCTGTCCACCGTATCTGGGAGCTATAATCTCATTATGTAGGCTAGCCTGTCCACCGTATCTGGGAGCTGGTGGCTATAATCTCATTATGTAGGCTAGCCTGTCCACCGTATCTGGGAGCTATAATCTCATTATGTAGGCTAGCCTGCCCACCGTATCTGTTAGCTATAATCTCATTATGTAGGCTAGCCTGTCCACTGTATCTGGGAGCTATAATCTCATTATGTAGACTAGCCTGTCCACTGTATCTGGGAGCTATAATCTCATTATGTAGGCTAGCCTGTCCACCGTATCTGGGAGCTATAATCTCATTATGTAGGCTAGCCTGCCCACCGTATCTGGGAACTATAATCTCATTATGTAGGCTAGCCTGACCACCGTATCTGGGAGCTATAATCTCATTATGTAGGCTAGCCTGCCCACCGTATCTGGGAGCAGTTGGCTATAATCTCATTATGTAGGCTAGCCTGTCCACCGTATCTGGGAGCTATAATCTCATTATGTAGGCTAGCCTGTCCACCGTATCTGGGAGCTGTTGGCTATAATCTCATTATGTAGGCTAGCCTGTCCACCGTATCTGGGAGCTATAATCTCATTATGTAGGCTAGCCTGTCCACCGTATCTGGGAGCTATAATCTCATTATGTAGGCTAGCCTGCCCACCGTATCTGGGAGATGTTGGCTATAATCTCATTATGTAGGCTAGCCTGTCCACTGTATCTGGGGGCTATAATCTCATTATGTAGGCTAGCCTGTCCACCGTATCTGGGAGCTATAATCTCATTATGTAGACTAGCCTGCCCACCGTATCTGGGAGCTATAATCTCATTATGTAGGCTAGCCTGCCCACCGTATCTGGGAGCTATAATCTCATTATGTAGGCTAGCCTGCCCACCATATCTGGGAGCTGTTAGCTATAATCTGATTATGTAGGCTAGCCTGTCCACCGTATCTGGGAGCTATAATCTCATTATGTAGGCTAGCCTGTCCACTGTATCTGGGAGCTATAATCTCATTATCTAGGCTAGCCTGTCCACTGTATCTGGGAGCTATAATCTCATTATGTAGGCTAGCCTGTCAACCGTATCTGGGAGCTATAATCTCATTATCTAGGCTAGCCTGTCCACCGTATCTGGGAGCTGTTGGCTATAATCTCATTATGTAGGCTAGCCTGTCCACCGTATCTGGGAGCTATAATCTCATTATGTAGGCTAGCCTGTCCACCGTATCTGGGAGCTATAATCTCATTATGTAGGCTAGCCTGCCCACCGTATCTGGGAGCTATAATCTCATTATGTAGGCTAGCCTGTCCACCGTATCTGGGGGCTATAATCTCATTATGTAGGCTAGCCTGTCCACCGTATCTGGAAGCTATAATCTCATTATGTAGACTAGCCTGCCCACCGTATCTGGGAGCTATAATCTCATTATGTAGGCTAGCCTGCCCACCGTATCTGGGAGCTATAATCTCATTATGTAGGCTAGCCTGCCCACCATATCTGGGAGCTGTTAGCTATAATCTCATTATGTAGGCTAGCCTGTCCACCGTATCTGGGAGCTATAATCTCATTATGTAGGCTAGCCTGTCCATTGTATCTGGGAGCTATAATCTCATTATCTAGGCTAGCCTGTCCACTGTATCTGGGAGCTATAATCTCATTATGTAGGCTAGCCTGTCCACCGTATCTGGGAGCTATAATCTCATTATGTAGGCTAGCCTGCCCACCATATCTGGGAGCTGTTAGCTATAATCTGATTATGTAGGCTAGCCTGTCCACCGTATCTGGGAGCTATAATCTCATTATGTAGGCTAGCCTGTCCACTGTATCTGGGAGCTATAATCTCATTATCTAGGCTAGCCTGTCCACTGTATCTGGGAGCTATAATCTCATTATGTAGGCTAGCCTGTCCACCGTATCTGGGAGCTATAATCTCATTATGTAGGCTAGCCTGTCCACCGTATCTGGGAGCTATAATCTCATTATGTAGGCTAGCCTGCCCACCATATCTGGGAGCTGTTAGCTATAATCTCATTATGTAGGCTAGCCTGTCCACTGTATCTGGGAGCTATAATCTCATTATGTAGGCTTGCCTGTCCACCGTATCTGGGAGCTATAATCTCATTATGTAGGCTAGCCTGCCCACCGTATCTGGGAGCTATAATCTCATTATGTAGGCTAGCCTGCCCACCGTATCTGGGAGCTATAATCTCATTATGTATGCTAGCCTGCCCACCGTATCTGGGAGCTATAATCTCATTATGTAGGCTAGCCTGTCCACCGTATCTGGGAGCTATAATCTCATTATGTAGGCTAGCCTGTCCACCGTATCTGGGAGCTATAATCTCATTATGTAGGCTAGCCTGTCCACCGTATCTGGGGGCTATAATCTCATTATGTAGGCTAGCCTGCCCACCGTATCTGGGAGCTATAATCTCATTATGTAGGCTAGCCTGCCCACTGTATCTGGGAGCTATAATCTCATTATGTAGGCTAGCCTGCCCACCGTATCTGGGAGCTATAATCTCATTATGTAGGCTAGCCTGTCCACCGTATCTGGGAGCTATAATCTCATTATGTAGGCTAGCCTGTCCACCGTATCTGGGAGCTATAATCTCATTATGTAGGCTAGCCTGCCCACCGTATCTGGGAGCTATAATCTCATTATGTAGGCTAGCCTGCCCACCGTATCTGGGAGCTATAATCTCATTATGTAGGCTAGCCTGTCCACCGTATCTGGGAGCTATAATCTCATTATGTAGGCTAGCCTGTCCACCGTATCTGGGGGCTATAATCTCATTATGTAGGCTAGCCTTCCCACCGTATCTGGGAGCTATAATCTCATTATGTAGGCTAGCCTGCCCACCGTATCTGGGAGCTATAATCTCATTATGTAGGCTAGCCTGTCCACCGTATCTGGGAGCTATAATCTCATTATGTAGGCTAGCCTGTCCACCGTATCTGGGAGCTATAATCTCATTATGTAGGCTAGCCTGTCCACCGTATCTGGGAGCCGTAATCTAATTATGTAGGCTAGCCTGTCCACCGTATCTGGGAGCTATAATCTCATTATGTAGGCTAGCCTGTCCACCGTATCTGGGAGCTATAATCTCATTATGTAGGCTAGCCTGTCCACCGTATCTGGGAGCTATAATCTCATTATTTAGGCTAGCCTGCCCACCGTATCTGGGAGCTATAATCTCATTATGTAGGCTAGCCTGTCCACCGTATCTGGGAGCTATAATCTCATTATGTAGGCTAGCCTGCCCACCGTATCTGGGAGCTATAATCTCATTATGTAGGCTAGCCTGCCCACCGTATCTGGGAGCTATAATCTCATTATGTAGGCTAGCCTGCCCACCATATCTGGGAGCTGTTAGCTATAATCTCATTATGTAGGCTAGCCTGTCCACCGTATCTGGGCGCTATAATCTCATTATGTAGGCTAGCCTGTCCACTGTATCTGGGAGCTATAATCTCATTATCTAGGCTAGCCTGTCCACTGTATCTGGGAGCTATAATCTCATTATGTAGGCTAGCCTGTCCACCGTATCTGGGAGCTATAATCACATTATGTAGGCTAGCCTGCCCACCGTATCTGGGAGCTATAATCTCATTATGTAGGCTAGCCTGTCCACCGTATCTGGGAGCTATAATCTCATTATGTAGGCTAGCCTGCCCACCGTATCTGGGAGCTATAATCTCATTATGTAGGCTAGCCTGTCCACCGTATCTGGGAGCTATAATCTCATTATGTAGGCTAGCCTGTCCACCGTATCTGGGAGCTATAATCTCATTATGTAGGCTAGCCTGTCCACCGTATCTGGGGGCTATAATCTCATTATGTAGGCTAGCCTGCCCACCGTATCTGGGAGCTATAATCTCATTATGTAGGCTAGCCTGCCCACCGTATCTGGGAGCTTTAATCTCATTATGTAGGCTAGCCTTTCCACCGTATCTGGGAGCTATAATCTCATTATGTAGGCTAGCCTGCCCACCATATCTGTGAGCTGTTGGCTATAATCTCATTATGTAGGCTAGCCTGTCCACCGTATCTGGGAGCTATAATCTCATTATGTAGGCTAGCCTGTCCACCGTATCTGGGAGCTATAATCTCATTATGTAGGCTAGCCTGTCCACCGTATCTGGGAGCTATAATCTCATTATGTAGGCTAGCCTGTCCACCGTATCTGGGAGCTATAATCTCATTATGTAGGCTAGCCTGTCCACCGTATCTGGGAGCTGTTGGCTAGAGAGCAGGTGCCATTACCAGAGGAGACACATTTTCTATTCAACACAACAGTTTTTGTGACAAAACTATCGTTAGAATTGAAAATGTGATGGAAACACATTGAAATTTAGATTTTTATTCGGTACATGAAAACGTTTTGGTCATGGAGTTGAACTGGATGAATGGTTCTCAATGGGAGATCATAACTGTTGTCTTTCTGTGGTGACGTTAGGGTTAGATTAGGTCAACACACACACACACACACACACACACACACACACACATTCTCTCTCTCTCACACACACTGTATCGTATCATTGGTGCTGAGGGAGTTGAACCGCTGCGTATCATTGGTGCTGAGGGAGTTGAACCTTATTGGCTAAGCCTGGTGCTGAATGGCCCCCTGGGAAATGCAGTCTTTATTATTTAGTGTTAATTATCCCCACAGTTGGCTCTGGGAACCCGGCCCTTCTCTCTCTCTCAGTCGTAGTGTTGTGTTGCTCTGTAAACTCCCCGAGCCACACAACACCAACTGATGATGATGATGATGACTGGCGTAAACCTGATTTATTACTCATCCAAGAAGATACAGCTGGCTGTGTGTGTGTGTGCACAACCCTTCACACACACACACACACAGCCCTCAACCCTACACACACACACAGACGCACAACCCTTCACAAAAACACACACACACACACACAACCCTCATCCCTTCACACACACACACACACACACACACACACTCACACACACACACACACACCTTCTCCTGAGTTCTCACCTCTATCCTAGCTCCCAGAGGCTCATGGGTAAACTGCTAATCATTTTTTGACATGCGTTTTTCTGGATTTTTTGTTGTTGTTATTCTGTCTCTCACTGTTCAAATAAACCTACCATTAAAATTATAGACTGATCATTTCTTTGTCAGTGGGCAAACGTACAAAATCAGCAGGGGATCAAATACTTTATTCCCCCCACTGTATGCTAATAAGGGAACAGAGGGATTCTAGAAGGTTGACATGTGACCAGGAGGAATATGGCTGACCAGGCTGAGTTATTGATCTCTGATCGCTGTCTAAAAACAGTTTTATCACAGTGTAGTTAGCTCTCTATGTGAAATAGGTCATAAACCATTTTGGAAATGGTTCCAAAAAGGGTTCGGCTTCGGCTGTCCCCATAGGAGAACTCTCTTACCTTGTCAGCTCGGGGATTCGATCTTGCAACCTATCGGTTACTAGTCCAACGCTCTAACCACTAGGCTACCTGACGTGTATAAGTGTATATTATTGTATACTTAATGTATATGTACACTATATTTACAAAAGTATGTGGACACCCCTACAAATTAGTGGATTGGGCTATTTCAGCCACACCCGTTGCTGACAGGTGTATAAAATCGAGCACACAGCCATGCGATCTCCATAGACAAACATTGGCAGTAGAATGTCCCGTACTGAAGAGTCTCGCCGTAGGATGGAAACATAAAGTGTGTCAAAATATGTCTGTTTAGAGATATCTTTATTTTATGTTGTTGTATATATGCTGTGTCTCATGTCCGGCCTTCCGAATCTGAGTCTGAAATACCGCCGATATGCCAACTGTTGTCTGTAGCGTCCGAATGGTTTGGTTTACAAAACTAATATGACCCCACTATGGAAAGAGAAGCCTCTCAAACTAATATGACCCCACTATGGAAAGAGAAGCCTCTCAAACTAATATGACCCCACTATGGAAAGAGAAGCCTCTCAAACTAATATGACCCCACTATGGAAAGAGAAGCCTCTCAAACTAATATGACCCCACTATGGAAAGAGAAGCCTCTCAAACTAATATGACCCCACTATGGAAAGAGAAGCCTCTCAAACTAATATGACCCCACTATGGAAAGAGAAGCCTCTCAGGTTGTGGTTCTCTGTTTTGCTCTACGGCCGCCACAAGTGTCATGGGACTTGTCTGAATGTACCGGTTTAAAAACTGAATGGAAGTAGTTTTGCGCCAACAAAATAAAAGGGGTTCAATATGTGTTATTCTTCAGGTGTTATAGATCTCACTGTTATAGATCTCACTGATATAGATCTCACTGTTATAGATCTCACTGTTATAGATCTCACTGTTATAGATCTCACTGTTATAGATCTCACTGATAAAGATCTCACTGATATAGATCTCACTGTTATAGATCTCACTGATATAGATCTCACTGTTATAGATCTCACTGATATAGATCTCACTGATATAGATCTCACTGTTATAGATCTCACTGATATAGATCTCACTGATATGATATAGATCTCACTGATATAGATTTCACTGATATAGATCTCACTGATATGATATAGATCTCACTGATATAGATTTCACTGTTATAGATCTCACTGATATAGATCTCACTGATATGATATAGATCTCACTGATATAGATCTCACTGTTATAGATCTCACTGATATAGATCTCACTGATATAGATCTCACTTCAAACCTTATTCCTTATCATATTTTATTTTACTGTTGGTTTTGACATTTCTGAACATGCTATTCAATGCGTTTCTATGGGCTATAGCAGTTTTAGGCTACAATCAATGTATTAATAAAACATTTAAAAAATGATATACCTACGTGGGTCCAAAAATTCAAAAATCAGATCGCAAAATGATCTATGGCAGTGGTCGCCAACCGGTCGATCGCAATCAAGGCATTCCTAGTCGATCACCAAATATTTCTGTAGAAAAGCCAACGAACGATAAAGGCTTGCACTCCTTTTTTTAAATCTTGTTGAGCTGTTGACGGAAGGTGCACTTGATTCAAAAGTCCTGCGTACCTGGTAGCAGAGTATTCCCATGAGACAAACTCCACCTACACGGCGGACCGGCAAATCTGACTAAATCGAGTGCACCTACTAAGTTTATATTCAGCGCTGTCAATGTTTTTAATTCAACACTATAACAAAACGCGCTTCTCCCTACTTCCGTTCGGACTGCAGCTGCAATGAATCAGTAGCCAAGTATCGACAGCCTTGCGTTTTATTCTTATTAGCAGCTCGTCGTGTCAATTTACTTTTTTCAGGAATATTTCACTTTCTCTGGTCAGTCTCACCGGAGGAAAAGAAGGCGTGAGCAGGGACCGTGAGAGGCGGTTGGAAAAAATCGTTTTGAACGGTCAACCAACTCGGAATTCCAAGTCGGAAACTCGTCCATCTTTCTAGAGCTCTGACCTTTCGACCTGAAGATCACTGACGTCGTGATTTGACCTCATTGACCATCAGATGCAGGTACCGTCAGTCCAGTAAAATAACAAAGCTAATTATTTAAATTCATCATAGAGCTCCGCAAGTGCTAAACCAACTGATCTAATTTGTCATCAAAGCTCGAGTTTTGAAATATAATATGGTCTGATTAACAATATTGGCAGGCCAATCATATAAACCAATATGCTGTGATAATCTATTAGGCCTACTGCCCAAACCTCATTCCTACAAAACTCTTTGTGTGTCAGGTTAATGTAAAACAAATACTAATTTGAGCTGTAGATCTTAGCTTGCTTTTCGACTCAGGAAGTGATCTTGACTGAGAAAAGGTTGGTGACCACTCACCTATGGTATAGGGCTGACCTCATTGGTCGATAGGCTGTTGGTTGATTGTTTGGTCGATAGGCTATTGGTCGATTGACTGTTGGTCGATAGGCTATTGGTCGATTGTTTGGTCGATAGGCTATTGGTCGATAGGCTGTTGGTCGACTGAGATTTTGTTGTTGTTGAGCAGTCGCAGATACATATATTTTTTTCATGGCACACAAGAAACCGGTCTCAGTGGACAAATCCATTTCAGGGGGTGCTGGGTCACCTGTCTGATTTGCGCCTGTCTCAGTGGACTGATCCATTTCAGGGGGTGCTGGGTCACCTGTCTGATTTGCGCCTGTCTCAGTGGGTTAATCCAAGAACACCTTAATATTGAGTTGCACCCCCCCTTTTGCTCTCAGAAAAGACTCAGTTCGTCGGGGCACTGACTCAACAAGGTGTCGAAAGCGTTCCACAGGGATGCTGGCCCATGTTGACTCCAATGCTTTCCACAGTTGTGTCAAGTTGGCTGGACGTCATTTAGGTGGTGGACCATTCTTGATGCACACGGGAAACTGTTGAGCATGAAAAACCCAGCAACGTTGCAGTTCTTGACACACTCAAACCGATGTGTCTGGCAAGCTACTACCAAACCCCGTTCAAAGGCACTTAAATATTTAGTCTTTCCCATTCACCCTCTGAATGGTCACACATACACAATCCATGTCTCAATTGTCTCAAGGCTTAAAAACCCTTCTTTAACCTGTCTCCTCCCCTTCATCTACACTGATATGAAGTGGATTTAACAAGTGGCATCAATAAGGGATCGTAGCTTTCAGCTGGATTCACCTGGTCAGTCTATGTCATGGAAAGAGCAGGTGTTCTTAATGTTTTTTTTTTTTACACTTAGTGTATAAACAATAGTACATTTACCATTAATTCCCATAATTTGTAGTCTATAATGTTTGTTTGGTTACAGTAATTTATTTTAATGTGTTATTATTATACTCGTTTCCTGTTCTCATTGTTGGAGTGGACACGTTTGTAGAGCTCACAATCTATGATACACATGTAAGAAACTACTTTTGGTTTATTTCCTTCCATTTGTGAGTTTTGTCAATTTATTAATGTCTTTTGTTTGGGGCTCTCCTGTCAATGTTCAGTAAGGACACGTACCTGATCACGCACATGTAGGGCCTATAAATGTGCTCAATTAGGGGATCTGATAGTGTATCTGATTGGCTTAACTTCTATGGGCTAAGCGTCCCACCTAGTCAACAGCCAGTGGAATCGCGTGGCGCAAGGTACAAATACCTCAAAAATGCAATAACTTCAATTTCTCAAACATATGACTATTTTACACCATTTTAAAGACAAGACTCGTTAATCTAACCACATTGTCCGATTTCAAAAAGGCTTTACAGCGAAAGCAAAACATTAGATTATGTCAGGAGAGTACCCTGCCAAAAATAATCACACAGCCATTTTCAAAGCAAGCATATATGTCACAAAAACCAAAACCACAGCTAAATGCAGCACTAACCTTTGATGATCTTCATCAGATGACACTCCTAGGACATTATGTTATACAATGCATGCATGTTTTGTTCAATCAAGTTCATATTTATATAAATAAAACAGCTTTTTACATTAGCATGTGATGTTCAGAACTAGCATACCCACCAAAAACTTCTGGTGAATTTACTAAATTACTCATGATAAACGTTCACAAAATACATAACAATTATTTTAAGAATTATAGATACAGAACTCCTTTATGCAATCGCGGTGTCAGATTTTAAAATAGCTTTTCGGCGAAAGCACATTTTGCAATATTCTGAGTACATAGCTCAGCCATCACGGCTAGCTATTTTGACACTCACCAAGTTTGGGACTCACTAAACTCAGAATTACTATAAGAAAAATTGGATTACCTTTGTGTTCTTCGTCAGAATGCACTCCCAGGACTTCTACTTCAACAACAAATGTTGTTTTGGTTCCAAATAATCCATAGATATATTCAAATAGCTCTGTTTTGTTCGTGCGTTCAGGTCACTATCCGAAGGGTGACGCGCGAGCGCATTTCGTGACAAAAAAATTCAAAATATTCCATTACCGTACTTAGAAGCATGTCAAACTCTGTTTAAAATCAATTTTTATGCTATTTTTCTCGTAAAATAGCGATAATATTCCAACCGGGAAACGTTGTATTCATTCAAAGGCTGAAAGAAAAAAATTGAGAATTCTCATGAACGCGCATCTCAGTGTCACTGTCCCCAAGCTGACCACTCACAAACAGAGCTGTTGTACTTTGCCCAGAGACAGCAGACACCCCATTCCACTTTCTGGCGGCTTTAGAGAGCCAATGGGAGCCTTAGAAAGTGTCATGTTACAGCACAGATGCTGTATTTTCGATAGAGATGCAACAGAAGGACAACAAATTGTCAGACAGGGCACTTCCTGTATGGAATCTTCTCAGGTTTTGTCCTGCCATATGAGTTCTGTTATACTCACAGACACCATTCAAACAGTTTTAGAAACTTTAGAGTGTTTTCTATCCAAATCTACTAATTATATTCATATTCTAGTTTCTGGACAGGACTAGTAACCATGATTAAATCGGGTACGTTTTTTATCTGGCCGTGCAAATACTGCCCCCTAGCCCCAACAGGTTTAACTCACCACCACTAATGACCTATGGAGCTTCTCAAAGTCATTTTTTTCTTCACCTCAAACAGCAAATAAACAAAGTCTGTTTTTTACATCCATTGAAAATGACAATAGTTCATCAATGTATTTGAAAACATATTTCTAGCCGTCTCCCTTTCCATTACCGCTCGCCGCGAAAGGGACAAAATGTCATGCTACGTACGGATCCAAGTTGATACAATGTTTCAAGTTTGTTGCAGGCAGGCCATGTGTAGCCAATGTGATTTATAGGATATTTATTTTTATTTCTATTTTCTACCTGCAATGAGGCTGCAATGTTTTTATTTGTTGGATTTATGTAGTCTATTTTTCCATAGTCTGCAATGGCTTGTAACGTTCGTCGGATTAGACCAAAATGCAGCGGGAATGTATATACTCATCTTCATTTATTGAGAAGGAAACTTGAACACTGAACAAAATAACAAACACCGACGAAGGCAACACACTATACACGGAACAACTACCCACCAACACAGTGACAAAAACCCCCTACTTAAATATGACCTCCAATTAGAAGCAACGAAGAACAGCTGCTTCTAATTGAAGGCCAAACCCAAAAACCCTGAACATAGAAATAGACTAAATAGACACAGACATAGAAATATACTAACATAGAACATTGCCCCCCCCAAAAAAACGAAACACACTAAACAAACACCCCCTGCCACGCCCTGACCAAACTACAATAACAAACAACCCCTTTTTACTGGTCAGGACGTGACATGGCTAGAGAAGTTACTTTTAGATTTGTATCGTTGTCGTCTACATGAACCACATGACAATGATTGTGAGATACGAAGACGTTATTATAAATGAAATTAAACTTGCAAACAGATCGGGAGAAACGGTAAGATAAATTGGCACTCGACTGGTTTAGCCTATTTCCGTCAACTTCAGGAGCGTAACAGCAGAATCTGCGAAGGTCAGCCACAGCGGGAAGACGTGTCACGATTACCAGGATCAGTAGAGAGGCAGAGTCAGGTGCAGGAGACAGAGGTCCGGAGTAATAGTGGGTTTTAATAGAAAATCCGGTAACAACACAAGAAGCCGAAAGGCACAGGGCGCACATAAATTCAACTCGGGAAAACACGTTCCCAAAACAAAAGACGCACGGAGCGCAGCACTCACTCACAACTGTCCAGAGTTGACATAAAACAATCCCGCACGAAATCCTGAACTGAAAATACACACTAAATAACCCCCCACTCATGACAGACACGAAACAGGTGCGGATCAGACAGACAAAACCAAAAGACACAGAAACATAGATCGGTGGCAGCTAGTAGACCAGCGACGACGACCGCCGAGCGCCGCCCGACCGAGGAGGGGCGCCACCTTCATTGGATACTGTGACAAGACGGAGGGTTGGGAACATGGTTTTTCTCTTCTGGTTAGTTTATCTTGATCTCTGGCTCCCTCTTGAGTCATTTGTGTGTCTTAATTATTTTTATCAAACAGTGTGCTTAATGCATCAGATTAGCTCAGTGAATATAGTTGATTTGATTCAAACACATAGGGTCTATATATGGAAAAATGTGATTTTTATAATGTCAAGCAATCGATTGGTCGAAAGAACAGACTACTAGATCATTTTTTTTGCCATACTATGTTCTGACCATTTTAAAACAATTCCACATTTGTTTAGTAGGGCGTTGGGCCACCACGAGCCAGAACAGCTTCAATGCACCTTGGAATAGATTCTAGAAATGTCTGGAACTCTACTGGAGGGATGCGACATCCTTCTTCCACGAGAAATTCAGGCGCCGCTCCAGAATCGATTGGGTTATGATCTAGTGACTGACACGGTCATGATATGTATATGTATTCATTTCCCAAATACAATTTACTCCGTTTTCTCCACAACCACATCAGGTGACCATTTTTGAGGTCTGGGGAAAAAGTGAGAAATGTACATTATTGGGTGTAGTTACCCTTTAATTCCAGTGTGCACCTAGCAGTGTTCTATGTAGTGCACGTGATGCTATAGTTTGCAAAACAAAAAACCCACGGGATTGTTGCTACTTTGTAGTTGACATTTAATAAGTGATGTCTGTCTTCCCATATACTGTCTATACACACCACCACATACATATACTGTATATATACTGTCTATACACACCACCACATACATACAGTGGATTTAAAAAGTCTACACACCCCTGTTAAAATGCCAGTGTGTGTGATGTAAAATAATGAGACAAAGATAAATCATGTCAGAACTTTTTCCACCTTTAATGTGACCTATAAAGTGAACAATTCAATTGAAAAACAAACTGAAATCTTTGAAGGGGAAAAATTAAAAATTAAAAACTCACAATAACCTGGTTGCATAAGTGTGCACACCCTTAAACTAATACTTTGTTGAAGCACCTTTTGATTTTATTACAGCACTCAGTCTTTTTGGGTAGGAGTCTATTGGCATGGCACATCTTGATGTGGCAATATTTATCCACTCTTCTTTGCAAAAGTGCTCCAAATCTGTCAGATTGCGAGGACATCTCCTGTGCACAGCCCTCTTCAGATCACCCCAGAGATGTTCAATTGGATTCAGGTCTGGGCTCTGGCTGGGCCATTCCAAAACGTTCATCTTCTTCTGGTGAAGCCATGCTTTCGTGGATTTGGATGTGTGCTTTGGGTCGTTGTCGTGCTGAAAGGTGAACTTCCTCTTCATCTTGTAACGGCTGTCGGGAGAGAGAGTAGACCAAGGCGCAGCGGAGTTAGTGTTCATCATTTAATTTAATAACAGCAAGAACATAATACAAAACAAAACAATAAAACAGTCCTGTCAGGTGCAAAACACTAAACAGAAACAATTACCCACAAAACCCAAAGGAAAAACATGCTCCTTATGTGTGACTCACAATCAGCAACAACGAACTTCAGCTGTGCCTGATTGGGAGCCACACACGGCCCAAAACAAAGAAATACAAAAAACCTAGAAAACGAACATAGAACGCCCACCCAATGTAACACCCTGGCCTAACCAAAATAAAGAACAGGGCGTTACACATCTTCAGCTTTCTAAACGGACGCCTGAAGGTTTTGTGCCAAACATTGCCTGGTATTTGGAACTGTTCATAATTCCCTCCACCCTGACTAAGGCCCCGGTTCCAGCTGAAGAAAAACAGCCCCAAAGCATGATGCCGCCACCACCATGCTTCACTGTGGGGATGGTGTTCTTTGGGTGATGTGCAGTGTTGTTTTTGCGCCAAACATACCTTTTTGGAATTATGGCCAAAAAGTTCAACCTTGGTTTCATCAGACCATAACACATTTTCCCGCGTGCTTTTGGGGGACTTGATGTTTGTTTTTGCATACTTCAGCCGGGCTTGGATGTTTTTCATTGTAAGAAAAGGCTTCTTTCTGTCTTGCCACCCTACCCCATAGCCCATTCATATGAAGAATACAGGAGATTGTTGTCACATGTAGCACACAGCCAGTACTTGCCAGAAATTCCTGCAGTTCCTTTAATGTTGCTGTAGGCTTCTTGGAAGCCTCCCTGACCAGTTTTCTTCTCGTCTTTTCATACATTTTGGAGGGACGTCCAATTCTTGGTAATGTCTCTCTGTGGTGCCATATTTTCTCCACTTGATGATGACTGTCTTCACTGTGTTCCATGGTATATGTAATGTTTTGGAAATTATTTTTGTACCCTTCTCCTGACTGTGATATCTTTCAACAACGAGATCCCTCTGATGCTTTGGAAGCTCTCTGCGGACCATGGCTTTTGCTCTGAGATGCAACTAAGAAAATGTCAGGGAAATCCTACTAGAACTATATATATATATATATATATATATATATATATATATATATATATATATATATATATATATATATATATATATATATATATATATACACACACACACACACACACACACACACACACACACACACACACACACTCACACACAGTATAGACTGTCCATACTGTCTATACACACCACCACATACATATACTGTATATATATATATACTTTTCTGTAGTTGCGGATCAGACCTGCACAACAGTCAGGAGGAATTTTGGACCATTCCTCTTTACAAAACTGTCTCAGTTCAGCAATATTCTTGGGATGTCTGTTGTGAACTGCTCTTTTGAGGTCATGTCACAGCATCTCAATCAGGTTGAGGTCAGGACTCTGACTGGGCCACTCCAGAAGGAGTATTTTCTTCTGTTGAAGCCATTCTGTTGTTGATTTACTTCTGTGTTTTGGGTCGTTGTCCTGTTGCATCACCCAACTTCTGTTGAGCTTCAATTGGCGGACACATAGCCTTACATTCTCCTGCAAAATGTCTTGATATTCATGGGAATTCATTTTTCCGTCAATGATAGCAAGCTGTCCAGGCCGTGAGGCAGCAAAGCAGCACCAAACCATGATGCTCCCTCCAACATATTTTACAGTTGGGATGAGGTTTTGATGTTGGTGTGCTGTGCCTTTTTTTCTCCACACATAGTGTTGTGTTTTCCTTCCAAACAACTCAACTTTAGTTTAATCTGTCCTCAGAATATTTTGCCAGAAGCACTGTGGAACATCCAGATGCTATTTTGCGAACTTCAGACGTGCAGCAATGTTTTTTTTGGACAGCAGTGGCTTCTTCCGTGGTGTCCTCCCATGAACACCATTCTTGTTTAGTGTTTTACGTGTCGTAGACTCGTCAACAGAGATGTTAGCATGTTCCAGAGATTTCTGTAAGTCTTTAGCTGACACTCTAGGATTCTTCTCAACCTCGTTGAGCATTCTGTGCTTTGCTCTTGCAGTCATCTTTGCAGGACGGACACTCCTAGACAGAGTAGCAACAGTGCTGAACTTTCTCCATTTATAGACAATTTGTCCTACCGTGGACTGATGAACATCAAGGCTTTTAGAGATACTTTTGTAACCCTTTCCAGCTTTATGCAAGTCAACAATTCTTAATCTTAGGTCTTCTGAGATCTCTTTTGTTCGAGGCATGGTTCACATCAGGCAATGCTTCTTGTGAATAGACAACTCAGATTTTGTGACTGTTTTTTATAGATCAGGGCAGCTCTAACCAACATCTCCAATCTCGTCTCATTGATTGGACTCCAGGTTTGCTGAGTC
Organism: Salmo salar; assembly: GCF_965601325.2. Classification (NCBI taxonomy): domain Eukaryota; kingdom Metazoa; phylum Chordata; class Actinopteri; order Salmoniformes; family Salmonidae; genus Salmo; species Salmo salar. Next base: position 87,394,842 of record NC_138309.1, on the reverse strand, counting down.
CTGAATCCAATTAGCTTTCGGAAAAAGTCATTAGCCTTGGGGTTCACATACTTTTTCCAACCTACACTGTGAATGTTTAAATAATGTATTCAATATAGACAAGACAAATACGATAATTTGTGTGTTATTAGTTTAAACACACTGTGTTCGTCTGTTGTTGTGACTTAGATGAAGATCAGATCAAATGGTATGACCAATTTATGCAGAAATCTTGGTAAGTCCAAAGGGTTCACATACTTTTTCTTGACACTATATGTGTATAGACAGTAGTTATATAGGATGGTGTGTATAGACAGTATAGACAGTAGTTATATAGGATGGTGTGTATAGACAGTATAGACAGTAGTTATATAGGATGGTGTGTATAGACAGTAGTTATACAGGATGGTGTATATAGACAGTAGTTATATAGGATGGTGTGTATAGACAGTAGTTATATCGTTTTTAATTTATCCTTTATTTAACTAGTCCAGCGCTCTAACCACTAGGCTACCTGCATCCCCCTCTAACCACTAGGCTACCTGCCTCCCCCCTCTAACCACTAGGCTACCTGCCTCCCCCTCTAACCACTAGGCTACCTGCCTCCCCCTCTAACCACTAGGCTACCTGCCTCCCCCCTCTAACCACTAGGCTACCTGCCTCCCCCTCTAACCACTAGGCTACCTGCCTCCACCTCTAACCACTAGGCTACCTGCCTCTCCCCTCTAACCACTAGGCTACCTGCCTCCCCCTCTAACCACTAGGCTACCTGCCTCCCCCTCTAACCACTAGGCTACAGTAACAGTGTCTAAGGTACTAGGTGGAGGCTGGCTAGTAACAGTGTCTAAGGTTCAGGGAACTGGGTGGAGGCTGGCTAGTAACAGTGTCTAAGGTTCAGGGTGGAGGCTGGCTAGTAACAGTGTCTAAGGTTCAGGGTACTGGGTGGAGGCTGGCTAGTAACAGTGTCTAAGGTACTGGGTGGAGGCTGGCTAGTAACAGTGTCTAAGGTACTGGGTGGAGGCTGGCCAGTAACAGTGTCTAAGGTACTGGGTGGAGGCTGGCTAGTAACAGTGTCTAAGGTTCAGGGTGGAGGCTGGCTAGTAACAGTGTCTAAGGTTCAGGGTACTGGGTGGAGGCTGGCCAGTAACAGTGTCTAAGGTACTGGGTGGAGGCTGGCTAGTAACAGCGTCTAAGGTACTGGGTGGAGGCTGGCTAGTAACAGTGTCTAAGGTTCAGGGTACTGGGTGGAGGCTGGCTAGTAACAGTGTCTAAGGTTCAGGGTACTGGGTGGAGGCTGGCTAGTAACAGTGTCTAAGGTTCAGGGTACTGGGTGGAGGCGGGTGGGGTGCGCGCGGGGCCCGTGTTAACAGGAACAGGAAGTGGGATGTCAGTCATGCGGTAACCTCACAGCTGTTCTTCCCCACACACACACATCTGCTCTTCTCTTCCTGGCTCTAGTGCTGACCTTGGCTAGACAATGGTTTATACATCGACTCATCTCATCCATCCCCAGACAACACACACACACACACACACACACACACACATACCACTCCAATTTAAACTCCTAAATCTGTGTTGGATAGTGTGTAGTGCCTTCAGACAGTGGAGACCCAGCCTAAACCTGGATAGCTTCGTCCCATTCCTAGTCCCAGACAGTCAGTACCGTTGGCTGTAATGTAAACTCGGACAACCAGAGCTAAAATCTTGCGTGATAACGTCAGATGCTCGATTAAACTCTGGGGGGGAGACGTGTTAGAAAATGTACTAACGAGACTAGCCAGGTCTCCACTCCTCTAATCAGAAGGCCCCCACCCACCCGTCCTTTACCAGAAACGTTCCTCTTGGGATCGTTTCAGGAAGTTCCCACCACCCAATCCTGATATGCCAAAATTAGCGGTGACGGAAAACCCAACACTGGAACTTCTGTTGCTCAATATGGGGGGGGGGTAGGGGGGTCGCATCCCAGAGTCTTGACAGACTTTATAATACCATTAATGTTACGTAGTCAGCCAACGAGAGATTAGCTGTCTGTAGTCTGTCAGAGATTAGCTGTGTTGTAGCATCTGTAGTCTGTGTAGAGATTAGCTGTGTTGTAGTCTGTGTAGAGATTAGCTGTGTTGTAGTGATCAACTGTGTTGTAGTCTGTGTAGAGATCAACTGTGTTGTAGTCTGTGTAGATATTAGCTGTGTTGTAGTCTGTGTAGAGATTAGCTGTGTTGTAGTCTGTGTAGAGATTAGCTGTGTTGTAGTCTGTGTAGAGATTAGCTGTGTTGTAGTCTGTGTAGAGATCAGCTGTGTTGTAGTCTGTGTAGATATTAGCTGTGTTGTAGTCTGTGTAGAGATTAGCTGTGTTGTAGTCTGTGTAGAGATTAGCTGTGTTGTAGTCTGTGTAGAGATTAGCTGTGTTGTAGTCTGTATAGAGATTAGCTGTGTTGTAGTGATCAACTGTGTTGTAGTCTGTGAAGAGAATCGCAGTGTTCTAGTCTGTGTAGAGATTAGCTGTGTTGTAGTCTGTGTAGAGATTAGCTGTGTTGTAGTCTGTGTAGAGATTAGCTGTGTTGTAGTCTGACTGTCATGACACACCAGTCTTTTCTCAATGCAATTACACCTGGCAGGCTGTTAACAGTGGTTTTGATAAGTGTGTGTGTGTGTGCGTGTGTTTCCCTGCACAAGGCCTGTATAGAGCAGGATCTGCCAGACAACATGAAACTGTCCTCAGAGTTGAAACGTGAAACTGTCCTCAAAGTTGAAACGTGAAACTGTCATTTTACATTTACATTTTAGTCATTTAGCAGACGCTCTTATCCAGAGCGACTTACAGTAGTGAATGCATACATTTCATACATTTTTTTTTTTTGTACTGGCCCCCCCGTGGGAATCAAACCCACAAACCTGGTGTTGCAAACACCATGCTCTACCAACTGAGCCACGGGGAGCCCTATCCTATCCTCAGAGGAAGGATACCCATTCTCTCTCTCTCTCTCTCTCTCTCTCTCTCGGTCTCTCTCTCTCTCTCTCTCTCTCTCTCTCTCTCTCTCTCTCTCTCTCTCTCTCTCTCTCTCTCGCTCTCGCTCTCTCTCGCTCTCTCACACATACTTATCAAAACGATAGACTCCTCTGGTACTGTGTACCAGGTAACGATGTGAGATATAATGACCCTCTTTCTCCCCTCTTCTCCTCCCCTACCTTCCTCTTCCTCCTCCTCTCCTCTTCCAGCCCAGAAGGGTCTGCTCCACCTCTCCCCAGACGTCTATCAAGAGATGGAGGCGAGCAGGAAACAGGGGACCCCCGTTAACTACCTGACCCCCAAACTATCTGACCCCCTGGTCGTCCCCCTGTCCCCTGGACACACCCCCTACTACAGGTAGAATCACCCCTTCATTCCCATGTCTACCAGATACCTAAACAGCTATAAGGAGAACTGATCTGGGTTAGTTACCATGTCTACCAGATACCTAAACAGCTATAAGGAGAACTGATCTGGGTTAGTTACCATGTCTACCAGATACCTAAACAGCTATAAGGAGAACTGATCTGGGGTTAGTTACCATGTCTACCAGATACCTAAACAGCTATAAGGAGAACTGATCTGGGTTAGTTACCATGTCTACCAGATACCTAAACAGCTATAAGGAGAACTGATCTGGGTTAGTTACCATGTCTACCAGATACCTAAACAGCTATAAGGAGAACTGATCTGGGGTTAGTTACCATGTCTACCAGATACCTAAACAGCTATAAGGAGAACTGATCTGGGTTAGTTACCATGTCTACCAGATACCTAAACAGCTATAAGGAGAACTGATCTGGGTTAGTTACCATGTCTACCAGATACCTAAACAGCTATAAGGAGAACTGATCTGGGGTTAGTTACCATGTCTACCAGATACCTAAACAGCTATAAGGAGAACTGATCTGGGTTAGTTACCATGTCTACCAGATACCTAAACAGCTATAAGGAGAACTGATCTGGGTTAGTTACCATGTCTTCCAGATACCTAAACAGCTATAAGGAGAACTGATCTGGGTTAGTTACCATGTCTACCAGATACCTAAACAGCTATAAGGAGAACTGATCTGGGTTAGTTACCATGTCTACCAGATACCTAAACAGCTAGGAGAACTGATCTGGGTTAGTTACCATGTCTACCAGATACCTAAACAGCTATAAGGAGAACTGATCTGGGTTAGTTACCATGTCTACCAGATACCTAAACAGCTATAAGGAGAACTGATCTGGGTTAGTTACCATGTCTACCAGATACCTAAACAGCTATAAGGAGAACTGATCTGGGTTAGTTACCATGTCTACCAGATACCTAAACAGCTATAAGGAGAACTGATCTGGGTTAGTTACCATGTCTACCAGATACCTAAACAGCTATAAGGAGAACTGATCTGGGTTAGTTACCATGTCTACCAGATACCTAAACAGCTATAAGAAGAACTGATCTGGGTTAGTTACCATGTCTACCAGATACCTAAACAGCTATAAGGAGAACTGATCTGGGTTAGTTACCATGTCTACCAGATACCTAAACAGCTATAAGGAGAACTGATCTGGGTTAGTTACCATGTCTACCAGATACCTAAACAGCTAGGAGAACTGATCTGGGTTAGTTACCATGTCTACCAGATACCTAAACAGCTATAAGGAGAACTGATCTGGGTTAGTTACCATGTCTACCAGATACCTAAACAGCTATAAGGAGAACTGATCTGGGTTAGTTACCATGTCTACCAGATACCTAAACAGCTATAAGGAGAACTGATCTGGGTGAGTTACCATGTCTACCAGATACCTAAACAGCTAGGAGAACTGATCTGGGTTAGTTACCATGTCTACCAGATACCTAAACAGCTATAAGGAGAACTGATCTGGGGTTAGTTACCATGTCTACCAGATACCTAAACAGCTATAAGGAGAACTGATCTGGGTTAGTTACCATGTCTACCAGATACCTAAACAGCTATAAGGAGAACTGATCTGGGTTAGTTACCATGTCTACCAGATACCTAAACAGCTATAAGGAGAACTGATCTGGGTTAGTTACCATGTCTACCAGATACCTAAACAGCTATAAGGAGAACTGATCTGGGGTTAGTTACCATGTCTACCAGATACCTAAACAGCTATAAGGAGAACTGATCTGGGTTAGTTACCATGTCTACCAGATACCTAAACAGCTATAAGGAGAACTGATCTGGGTTAGTTACCATGTCTACCAGATACCTAAACAGCTATAAGGAGAACTGATCTGGGTTAGTTACCATGTCTACCAGATACCTAAACAGCTATAAGGAGAACTGATCTGGGTTAGTTACCATGTCTACCAGATACCTAAACAGCTATAAGGAGAACTGATCTGGGTTAGTTACCATGGGCAGAATGTGTAATATCTATGTTTCTGAACGAGATGTTTACTAAGTGTATGACATGAACAATGCGCCGTATTATTGTTGAGTGTTTAAACACTGTGTTTCTAAGATCGTTTTCTATCTGGGGACTTTACAGTTAATCCGTTTTGTATCTTCCAGCCCCCCCGCCGTCGCCACGGCAGCCATGGCGAGGGAGCTGTTGATGAACGGGTCTGGAGACGGGAGGTCCGGGGAGAACGTGGGCCTGAAGGGGAAGAGCTCTGTCCAGCCCTCACAGCAGCTAGAGTACCTGGCTCGCATACAGGGCTTCCAGGTAGGGATGCAGTATGCTTCTAGTGCACGCACACACACACATACACGCACGCACGCACACGCACACACGCACACACACACACACATACACACACACACACACACACACACACACACACACACACACACACACACACACACACACACACATACACACATCTAAACAGTACATGTTCACAAACACACACAGACTGTACACACACACACACACACTCAGACAGTACACACACACTCAGACAGTACACACTCACACACACACACACACACAGACAGTACAGACACACACAGACAGTACACACACACACACAGACACACACAGACAGTACAGTACAGACAGACAGACAGACAGACAGACAGACAGACAGACAGACAGACAGACAGACAGACAGACAGACAGACAGACAGACAGACAGACAGACAGACAGGTAGGCAGAAGGAGGGTAACAGTGGGTGTGTTTTGTCTGTTAGAGATGGTTGGCTGAGACTCTGATATAGCAGTAGACTGACACATGGAAAGGGCTGAAGGGCTGCTCCTTATACCCTGTACCATGTGTGTGTGTGTGTGTGTTAATCTAGGCCCTCAGATCTGCCATGCATACCACAGCCCTAATCCCAGATAGCAGAGCCACAGAGACTGTTCATTCTACAGTATAACTCCACATGCCTGGTTCTGGAAGGCTGCATCCATATGATTTCAATCACTGGCTGGCTGACTGACTGGATGGCTGACTGACTGACTGGCTGGCTGACTGACTGACTGGATGGCTGACTGGCTGACTGACTGGATGGCTGACTGGCTGACTGACTGGATGACTGGCTGACTGGCTGACTGACTGGATGACTGACTGACTGACTGGCTGACTGACTGACTGATTGGATGGCTGACTGGCTGACTGACTGGATGACTGACTGACTGACTGGATGGCTGACTGACTGGCTGGCTGACTGACTGACTGACTGACTGACTGGATGACTGACTGACTGGATGGCTGGCTGACTGACTGACTGGATGGCTGGCTGACTGGATGGCTGGCTGGCTGACTGACTGGATGGCTGGCTGACTGGATGGCTGGCTGGCTGACTGACTGGATGGCTGGCTGACTGGATAGTTGGCTGACTGACTGGATGGCTGGCTGACTGACTGACTGACTGGATGGATGGCTGACTGGATAGTTGGCTGACTGACTGACTGGATGGCTGGCTCACTGACTGGATGGCTGGCTGACTGGATAGTTGGCTGACTGACTGGATGGCTGGCTGACTGACTGGATGGCTGGCTGGCTGACTGGATAGTTGGCTGACTGACTGACTGGATGGCTGGCTGGCTGACTGGCTGGCTGGCTGGCTGACTGGATGGATGGATGGATGGCTGACTGGATGGCTGGCTGGCTGGCTGACTGACTGGATGGCTGGCTGACTGACTGGATGGCTGGCTGACTGGATGGATGGCTGACTGGATAGTTGGCTGACTGACTGGATGGCTGGCTGACTGACTGGATGGCTGGCTGGCTGACTGGATAGTTGGCTGACTGACTGACTGGATGGCTGGCTGGCTGGCTGGCTGGCTGGCTGACTGGATGGATGGCTGGCTGGCTGGCTGGCTGACTGGATGGATGGATGGATGGCTGGCTGGCTGACTGGATGGATGGATGGATGGCTGACTGACGGGTCATCTTTCCAGTGTTGAAGACATGTCTCATGGTAGAGTGGGGGGGACGGGTCATCTTTGAGCACCTCTCTCTCCTGAATGTGTTGTCATTCATGGTCCAACAAGTCTTCCATGATTAAACATGTATGGACACACCAGATCCTAACCTGGTGTTCCTCAGTAACATTAAACACACCAGATCCTAACCTGGTGTTCCACAGTAACATTAACCTGTTAGGGCTAGGGGGCAGTATTTGCACGGCTGGATAAAAAAATGTACCCGATTTAATCTGGTTACTAATCCTACCCAGTAACTAGAATATGCATATACTTATTATATATGGATAGAAAACACCCTAAAGTTTCTAAAACTGTTTGAATGGTGTCTGTGAGTATAACAGAACTCATTTGGCAGGCAAAACCCTGATACAGATTCTGACAGGAAGTGGATACCTGATGTGTTGTATTACCTTTAAACCTATGCCATTGAAAAACACAGGGGCTGAGGAATATTTTGGCACTTCCTATTGCTTCCACTAGATGTCACCAGCCTTTACAAAGTGTTTTGAGTCTTCTGGAGGGAGATCTGACCGAACAAGAGCCATGGAACGATGATGGCCCATTAGACACCTGGCGCGCGAGTTCATGTTGGGTACCCTCGTTCCAATACGTTCTAAAAGAGAATGCATTCGTCCACCTTGAATATTATTCATGTTCTGGTTAAAAAAGGCCCTAATGATTTATGCTATACAACGTTTGACATGTTTGAACGAACGTAAATATATTTTTTCCCCTCGTTCATGAAGTGAAGTCCGGCGGGCTTAGATCATGTGCTAACAAGACAGAGATTTTTGGACATAAATGATGAGCTTTTTTGAACAAAACTACATTCGTTATGGACCTGTGATACCTGGAAGTGACATCTGATGAAGAGAATCAAAGGTAATGGATTATTTACATAGTATTTTCGATTTTAGATCTCCCCAACATGGCGGCTAGTCTGTATCGCAACGCGTATTTTTCTGGGCGCAGTGCTCAGATTATTGCAAAGTGTGATTTCCCAGTAAGGTTATTTTTAAATCTGGCAAGTTGATTGCGTTCAACAGATGTAAATCTATAATTCTTTAAATGACAATATAATATTTTACCAATGTTTTCTAATTTTAATTATTTAATTTGTGGTGCTGACTTGAATGCCGGTTATTGGAGGGAAACGATTTCCTGAACATCAACGCCACAGTAAAACGCTGTTTTTGGATATAAATATGAACTTGATAGAACTAAAAATGCATGCATTGTCTAACACAATGTCCTAGGAGTGTCATCTGTTGGAGATTGTAAAAGGTTAGTGCATAATTTTAGCTGATTTTATGGTTTTGGTGACGCCTGTCTTTGAATTGGCACAACATTACACACAACTCTTGTAAATGTACTGTCCTAACATACTCTAAATTTATGCTTTCGCCGTAAAACCTTTTTGAAATCGTAAAACGTGGTTAGATTAAGGAGATGTTTATCTTTCAAAGGGTGTAAAATAGTTGTATGTTTGAAAAATTTGAATTTTGACATTTATTTGGATTCAAATTTGCCGCTCTTGAAATGCACCTGCTGTTGATGCTTGCGTCCCACCTAGCCCATAGAGGTTAAACACACCAGATCCTAACCTGGTGTTCCTCAGTAACATTAAACACACCAGATCCTAACCTGGTGTTCCTCAGTAACATTAAACACACCAGATCCTAACCTGCTGTTCCTCAGTAACATTAAACACACCAGATCCTAACCTGGTGTTCCACAGTAACATTAAACACACCAGATCCTAACCTGGTGTTCCACAGTAACATTAAACACACCAGATCCTAACCTGGTGTTCATCAGTAACATTAAACACACCAGATCCTAACCTGCTGTTCCTCAGTAACATTAAACACACCAGATCCTAACCTGCTGTTCCTCAGTAACATTAAACACACCAGATCCTAACCTGCTGTTCCTCAGTAACATTAAACACACCAGATCCTAACCTGCTGTTCCTCAGTAACATTAAACACACCAGATCCTAACCTGGTGTTCCACAGTAACATTAAACACACCAGATCCTAACCTGGTGTTCCACAGTAACATTAAACACACCAGATCCTAACCTGGTGTTCCTCAGTAACATTAAACACACCAGATCCTAACCTGGTGTTCCACAGTAACATTAAACACACCAGATCCTAACCTGGTGTTCCTCAGTAACATTAAACACACCAGATCCTAACCTGCTGTTCCTCAGTAACATTAAACACACCAGATCCTAACCTGGTGTTCCTCAGTAACATTAAACACACCAGATCCTAACCTGCTGTTCCTCAGTAACATTAAACACACCAGATCCTAACCTGGTGTTCCTCAGTAACATTAAACACACCAGATCCTAACCTGGTGTTCCACAGTAACATTAAACACACCAGATCCTAACCTGGTGTTCCACAGTAACATTAAACACACCAGATCCTAACCTGCTCTGGGCTCCAGACAAAACACTTTGTTATTGTTCTTTAGCTCTCAGCCTTCCTGTGTGTAACCTGAGAGAGCACTGAGGCCCGGCCAAGCCCCATCACACACATCATGTTCTGCTTAGAGAGTTCGCGTGTGTGTGTGCGTGTGTGTGTGATTTGTGTGTGTGTGTGCGTGTGTGTGTGTGTGTGTGTGTGTGTGTGGTTTTACAAGGAAAATTCAGGCAAGGAAAATTAGGGGTTGGGGTTAGGGTTAGAGTTGGGTTTAGAGGTTAGGTTTAGGGTTAAAGTTAGGTTTAAGGTTAGGTTTAGGGTTCAGGTTAGGTTTAGGGTTAAGGTTAGGTTTAAGGTTAGGTTTAGGGTTGAAGTTAGGTTTAGGGTTAAGGTTCGGTTTCAGGTTAAGGTTAGGTTTAGGGTTAAGGTTAGGTTTTGGGTTAAGGTTAGGTTTAGGGTTAAGGTTAGGTTTAGGGTTAAGGTTCGGTTTCAGGTTAAGGTTAGGTTTAAGGTTAGGTTTAGGGTTAAGGTTAGGTTTAGGGTTAAGGTTAGGTTTAGGGTTAAGGTTAGGTTTAGGGAAAACAGGACAGTCAATTGTTTGATCCCCTCACGGATAGTACAACAAAGTTAGATTGTAACTGAGATGACAGACTGTCTCATTGAGTGGATGCTTCATATTATTGACAGTTTGTAAAGGAGATTATATTAGATGTCTACGTTAGGCAGATTGTACATTTACGTTCGGATTTAATATATGTAAGGTTTATGTTTCTGGCCACAGTGTTTTAGTGTCCTTCTTAGATTTACTAAAACATCCACTTGTCTCTTTTTACCAAACAGAACACACTCAATCACATTTACCTTCTAAACAGAACACACTCAATCACATTGACCTTCTAAACAGAACACACTCAATCACATTTACCTTCTAAACAGAACACACTCAATCACATTTACCTTCTAAACAGAACACACTCAATCACATTTACCTTCTAAACAGAACACACTCAATCACATTTACCTTCTAAACAGAACACACTCAATCACATTGACCTTCTAAACAGAACAATCACATTGACCTTCTAAACAGAACACACTCAATCACATTTACCTTCTAAACAGAACACACTCAATCACATTTACCTTCTAAACAGAACACACTCAATCACATTGACCTTCTAAACAGAACAATCACATTGACCTTCTAAACAGAACACACTCAATCACATTTACCTTCTAAACAGAACACACTCAATCACATTGACCTTCTAAACAGAACACACTCAATCACATTTACCTTCTAAACAGAACACACTCAATCACATTGACCTTCTAAACAGAACACACTCAATCACATTTACCTTCTAAACAGAACACACTCAATCACATTTACCTTCTAAACAGAACAATCACATTGACCTTCTAAACAGAACACACTCAATCACATTGACCTTCTAAACAGAACACACTCAATCACATTGACCTTCTAAACAGAACACACTCAATCACATTGACCTTCTAAACAGAACACACTCAATCACATTTACCTTCTAAACAGAACACACTCAATCACATTTACCTTCTAAACAGAACACGCTCAATCACATTTACCTTCTAAACAGAACACACTCAATCACATTTACCTTCTAAACAGAACAATCACATTGACCTTCTAAACAGAACACACTCAATCACATTTACCTTCTAAACAGAACAATCACATTGACCTTCTAAACAGAACACACTCAATCACATTTACCTTCTAAACAGAACACACTCAATCACATTTACCTTCTAAACAGAACAATCACATTGACCTTCTAAACAGAACACACTCAATCACATTTACCTTCTAAACAGAACACACTCAATCACATTGACCTTCTAAACAGAACACACTCAATCACATTTACCTTCTAAACAGAACACACTCAATCACATTTACCTTCTAAACAGAACAATCACATTGACCTTCTAAACAGAACACACTCAATCACATTTACCTTCTAAACAGAACACACTCAATCACATTTACCTTCTAAACAGAACACACTCAATCACATTTACCTTCTAAACAGAACAATCACATTGACCTTCTAAACAGAACACACTCAATCACATTTACCTTCTAAACAGAACACACTCAATCACATTGACCTTCTAAACAGAACAATCACATTTACCTTCTAAACAGAACACACTCAATCACATTTACCTTCTAAACAGAACACACTCAATCACATTTACCTTCTAAACAGAACACACTCAATCACATTTACCTTCTAAACAGAACACACTCAATCACATTGACCTTCTAAACAGAACACACTCAATCACATTTACCTTCTAAACAGAACACACTCAATCACATTGACCTTCTAAACAGAACACACTCAATCACATTTACCTTCTAAACAGAACACACTCAATCACATTGACCTTCTAAACAGAACAATCACATTGACCTTCTAAACAGAACACACTCAATCACATTTACCTTCTAAACAGAACACACTCAATCACATT
>NC_138309.1:87350000-87380000 GCF_965601325.2 Salmo salar | reverse complement strand
AAGCTTATTTCTCTCAAATGTTGTGGACAAATTTGTTTACAACCCTATTAGTGAGCATTTCTCCTTTACCGAGAAAAATCCATCCACCTGACAGGTGTGGCATATCAAGAAGCTGATTATCAACAGCATGATCATTACACAGGTGCACCTTGTGCTGGGGACAATAAAAGACCACTCTGAAAATGTGCAGGTTTTGTAACACAACACAATGCCACAGATGTCTCAGGTTTTGAGGGAGCGTGCAGTTGGCATGCTGACGGCAAGAACGTCCACCAGAGCTGTTGCCAGAGAATTTCATTTTCAACCCAGAACCTCCACATCCTTTACCGGCGGGATCCTCTGAGTCCAGCCACCATATTTCTGTCTGTAATAAAGGCCTTTTTTTTTGTGTGGAGGAAAACAAATTCTGATTGGCTGGGCCTGGCTCCCAAGTGGCTGGGCCTATGCCCTCCCAGGCCCACCCATGGCTGTGTCCCCTGTCCAATCATGTGAAATCCATAGATTAGGGCCTAATAAATGTATTTCAATTGACTGATTTCCCTATATATGCACTGTAATTCAGTAATATCTTTTAAATTGTTGGATTTATATGTTTGTTCAGTATACAACAAAGTCCTGAGTACTTCTGTAGATGAGCTCTCGACTGGTGCAGTGGTCTAACGCACTGCATCTCAGTGCAAGAGGCATTACTACAGTCCCTGGTTCGAATCCAGGCTGTATCACATCCGGCTGTGATTGGGAGTCACATAGGACGGCGCACAATTGGCCCGGCGTCATCCGGGTTTGGCCGTCATTGTAAATAAGAATTTGTTCTTAACTGACTTGCCTAGTTAAATAAAGGTTAAATAAAATAACTTTTGGTTTTGTCTTCATGTGTAGATTGATGAGGGGAAAAAACCATTGAATCCTTTTTAGAATAAAGCTGTAATGCAATAAAATGTGGGGAAAGTCTGAGTACTTATTGAAGGCACTGTACTGTATGTGTGGAGTCATTTCAACCTTGACCTGCTGTAATCAGCTGATTATTCACTTTGAGTACATTTTAATTTAAAAAGAGACATTTTTCTTTTATTTATTTATTTAATTAACCTTTATTTAACTAGGCAAGTCAGTTAAGAACAAATTTCTTATTTTCATAATGACGGCCTACCAAAAGGCAAAAGGCCACCTTCGGGGATGGGGACTGGGATTAAAAATATAAATATAGGACAAAACAGACATCAAGACAAGAGAGACAACACTACATAAAGAGAGACCTAAGACAACAACACAGCATGGTAGAAACACATGACAACAACATGGCAGCAACACAACATGACAACAACATGGCAGCAACACAACATGACAACAACATGGTAGCAACACAACATGACAACAACATGGTAGAAACACAACATGACAACAACATGGTAGCAACACAACATGACAACAACATGGGAGCAACACAACATGACAACAGCATGGTAGAAACACATGACAACAACATGGCAGCAACACAACATGACAACAACATGGTAGAAACACAACATGACAACAACATGGTAGAAACACAACATGACAACAACATGGTAGCAACACAACATGACCACAACATGGTAGCAACACAACATGACAACAACATGGGAGCAACACAACATGACAACAACATGGTAGAAACACAACATGACAACAACATGGTAGCAACACAACATGACAACAACATGGCAGCAACACAACATGACAACAACATGGTAGCAACACAACATGACAACAACATGGCAGCAACACATGACAACAACATGGGAGCAACACAACATGACAACAACATGGCAGCAACACAACATGACAACAACATGGTAGCAACACAACATGACAACAACATGGCAGCAACACATGACAACAACATGGCAGCAACACAACATGACAACAACATGGCAGCAACACAACATGACAACAACATGGTAGCAACACAACATGACAACAGCATGGTAGAAACACATGACAACAACATGGCAGCAACACAACATGACAACAGCATGGTAGCAACACAACATGACAACAACATGGTAGAAACACAACATGACAACAACATGGTAGAAACACAACATGACAACAACATGGTAGCAACACAACATGACCACAACATGGTAGCAACACAACATGACAACAACATGGGAGCAACACAACATGACAACAACATGGTAGAAACACAACATGACAACAACATGGTAGCAACACAACATGACAACAACATGGTAGCAACACAACATGACAACAACATGGGAGCAACACAACATGACAACAACATGGTAGAAACACAACATGACAACAACATGGTAGCAACACAACATGACAACAACATGGTAGCAACACAACATGACAACAACATGGGTAGCAACACAACATGACAACAACATGGGAGCAACACAACATGACAACAACATGGTAGCAACACAACATGACAACAACATGGTAGCAACACAACATGACAACAACATGGGAGCAACACAACATGACAACAACATGGTAGCAACACAACATGACAACAGCATGGTAGCAACATAACATGGTAGCAACACAACATGGTAGAAACACAACATGACAACAACATGGTAGAAACACAACATGACAACAACATGGTAGCAACATAACATGGTCGCAACACAACATGGTAGCAGCACAAAACATGGTACAAACATTATTGGGGACAGACAACAGCACAAAGGGCAAGAAGGTAGAGACAACAATACATCACACAAAGCAGCCACAACAGTCAGTAAGAGTGTCCATGATTGAGTCTTTGAATGAAGAGATGGAGATAAAACTGTCCAGTTTGAGTGTTTGCTGCAGCTCGTTCCAGTCGCTAGCTGCAGCGAACTGAAAAGAGGAGCGACCCAGGGATGTGTGTGCTTTGGGGACCTTTAACAGAAGGTGACTGGCAGAACGGGTGTTGTGTGTGGAGGATGAGAGCTGCAGTAGATATCTCAGATAGGGGGGAGTGAAGCCTAAGAGGGTTTTATAAATAAGCATCAACCAGTGGGTCTTGAGACGGGTATACAGAGATGACCAGTTTACAGAGGAGTATAGAGTGCAGTGATGTGTCCTATAAGGAGCATTGGTGGCAAATCTGATGGCCGAACGGTAAAGAACATCAAGCCGCTCGAGAGCACCCTTACCTGCCGATCTATAAATGACGTCTCTACTCTTGATCGGGGCCCACAGGGAAAGGGTGCATTGTGGGTCTCAGGCTATGATCACCATACTGTAGCACTCTGTCATCATGCTATCCATTCATAACAGGTACCAGCACATTAACTACCCTGTTAATAATTACAGGGCTGTCAAACACACACACACACACACACACAGTAGTCCCCGCCCTTCTAATATCCTGTGGGAAACAGAGTGGGGAAAAGCAGAGAAGAAATCAAGGGCTGATGAAAGCTTGATCAACAAGACGTTTATTAAAATAAGTTAATATAAAGTTGAAACAGAATTCTCTGAATTCCCCAGAGTGTAATACGTAACGGATAGCAGGCTCTATCATTGATATAGACCTCACCTGGAAGATAGCAGGCTGTATCATTGATATAGACCTCACCTGGAAGATAGCAGGCTGTATCATTGATATAGACCTCACCTGGAAGATGGCAGGCTGTATCATTGATATAGACCTCACCTGGAAGATAGCAGGCTGTATCATTGATATAGTACTCACCTGGAAGATGGCAGGCTGTATCATTGATATAGTACTCACCTGGAAGATAGCAGGCTGTATCATTCATATATAACTCACCTGGAAGATGGCAGGCTCTATCATTGATATAGACCTCACCTGGAAGATGGCAGGCTGTATCATTGATATAGTACTCACCTGGAAGATAGCAGGCTGTATCATTCATATAGACCTCACCTGGAAGATGGCAGGCTGTATCATTCATATAGACCTCACCTGGAAGATAGCAGGCTGTATCATTGATATAGTACTCACCTGGAAGATAGCAGGCTGTATCATTGATATAGTACTCACCTGGAAGATAGCAGGCTGTATCATTGATATAGTACTCACCTGGAAGATAGCAGGCTGTATCATTGATATAGTACTCACCTGGAAGATAGCAGGCTGTATCATTGATATAGTACTCACCTGGAAGATGGCAGGCTGTATCATTCATATAGACCTCACCTGGAAGATAGCAGGCTGTATCATTGATATAGACCTCACCTGGAAGATAGCAGGCTGTATCATTGATATAGTACTCACCTGGAAGATGGCAGGCTGTATCATTGATATAGACCTCACCTGGAAGATGGCAGGCTGTATCATTGATATATAACTCACCTGGAAGATGGCAGGCTGTATCATTGATATAGTACTCACCTGGAAGATGGCAGGCTGTATCATTGATATAGACCTCACCTGGAAGATGGCAGGCTGTATCATTCATATAGTACTCACCTGGAAGATGGCAGGCTGTATCATTGATATAGACCTCACCTGGAGGATAGCAGGCTGTATCATTCATATAGACCTCACCTGGAAGATTGCAGGCTGTATCATTGATATAGACCTCACCTGGAAGATGGCAGGCTGTATCATTCATATAGTACTCACCTGGAAGATGGCAGGCTGTATCATTGATATAGACCTCACCTGGAAGATGGCAGGCTGTATCATTCATATAGTACTCACCTGGAAGATGGCAGGCTGTATCATTGATATAGACCTCACCTGGAAGATAGCAGGCTGTATCATTCATATAGACCTCACCTGGAAGATAGCAGGCTGTATCATTGATATAGTACTCACCTGGAAGATAGCAGGCTGTATCATTGATATAGTACTCACCTGGAAGATGGCAGGCTGTATCATTGATATATAACTCACCTGGAAGATGGCAGGCTGTATCATTGATATAGTACTCACCTGGAAGATGGCAGGCTGTATCATTGATATAGACCTCACCTGGAAGATGGCAGGCTGTATCATTCATATAGTACTCACCTGGAAGATGGCAGGCTGTATCATTGATATAGACCTCACCTGGAGGATAGCAGGCTGTATCATTCATATAGACCTCACCTGGAAGATAGCAGGCTGTATCATTGATATAGTACTCACCTGGAAGATAGCAGGCTGTATCATTGATATAGACCTCACCTGGAGGATAGCAGGCTGTATCATTCATATAGACCTCACCTGGAAGATAGCAGGCTGTATCATTGATATAGTACTCACCTGGAAAATAGCAGGCTGTATCATTCATATAGACCTCACCTGGAAGATAGCAGGCTGTATCATTGATATAGTACTCACCTGGAAGATAGCAGGCTGTATCATTGATATAGACCTCACCTGGAAGATGGCAGGCTGTATCATTCATATATAACTCACCTGGAAGATGGCAGGCTGTATCATTGATATAGTACTCACCTGGAAAATGGCAGGCTGTATCATTCATATATAACTCACCTGGAAGATAGCAGGCTGTATCATTGATATAGACCTCACCTGGAAGATAGCAGGCTGTATCATTGATGTAGATCTCACCTGGAAGATGGCAGGCTGTATCATTGATATAGACCTCACCTGGAAGATGGCAGGCTGTATCATTCATATAGACCTCACCTGGAAGATGGCAGGCTGTATCATTCATATAGTACTCACCTGGAAGATGGCAGGCTGTATCATTGATATAGTACTCACCTGGAAAATAGCAGGCTGTATCATTCATATAGATCTCACCTGGAAGATAGCAGGCTGTATCATTCATATAGACCTCACCTGGAAGATAGCAGGCTGTATCATTCATATAGACCTCACCTGGAAGATGGCAGGCTGTATCATTGATATAGTACTCACCTGGAAAATGGCAGGCTGTATCATTCATATAGACCTCACCTGGAAGATAGCAGGCTGTATCATTGATATAGTACTCACCTGGAAGATGGCAGGCTGTATCATTGATATAGACCTCACCTGGAAGATGGCAGGCTGTATCATTCATATAGTACTCACCTGGAAGATGGCAGGCTGTATCATTCATATAGTACTCACCTGGAAGATAGCAGGCTGTATCATTGATATAGACCTCACCTGGAAGATAGCAGGCTGTATCATTGATATAGATCTCACCTGGAAGATAGCAGGCTGTATCATTGATATAGATCTCACCTGGAAGATAGCAGGCTGTATCATTGATATAGACCTCACCTGGAGGATAGCAGGCTGTATCATTGATATAGACCTCACCTGGAAGATGGCAGGCTGTATCATTCATATAGACCTCACCTGGAAGATAGCAGGCTGTATCATTGATGTAGATCTCACCTGGAAGATGGCAGGCTGTATCATTGATATAGACCTCACCTGGAAGATAGCAGGCTGTATCATTGATATAGTACTCACCTGGAAGATGGCAGGCTGTATCATTGATATAGTACTCACCTGGAAGATAGCAGGCTGTATCATTGATATAGTACTCACCTGGAAGATAGCAGGCTGTATCATTGATATAGTACTCACCTGGAAGATGGCAGGCTGTATCATTCATATAGACCTCACCTGGAAGATGGCAGGCTGTATCATTGATATAGACCTCACCTGGAAAATAGCAGGCTGTATCATTCATATAGACCTCACCTGGAAGATAGCAGGCTGTATCATTCATATAGTACTCACCTGGAAGATAGCAGGCTGTATCATTCATATAGACCTCACCTGGAAGATGGCAGGCTGTATCATTCATATAGACCTCACCTGGAAGATGGCAGGCTGTATCATTGATATAGTACTCACCTGGAAGATGGCAGGCTGTATCATTCATATAGACCTCACCTGGAAGATGGCAGGCTGTATCATTGATATAGTACTCACCTGGAAGATAGCAGGCTGTATCATTCATATATAACTCACCTGGAAGATAGCAGGCTGTATCATTGATATAGACCTCACCTGGAAGATAGCAGGCTGTATCATTGATATAGACCTCACCTGGAAAATAGCAGGCTGTATCATTCATATAGACCTCACCTGGAAGATAGCAGGCTGTATCATTGATATAGACCTCACCTGGAAAATAGCAGGCTGTATCATTCATATAGACCTCACCTGGAAGATAGCAGGCTGTATCATTGATATAGTACTCACCTGGAAGATGGCAGGCTGTATCATTGATATAGTACTCACCTGGAAGATAGCAGGCTGTATCATTGATATAGACCTCACCTGGAGGATAGCAGGCTGTATCATTGATATAGTACTCACCTGGAAGATGGCAGGCTGTATCATTGATATAGTACTCACCTGGAAGATAGCAGGCTGTATCATTGATATAGTACTCACCTGGAAGATGGCAGGCTGTATCATTGATATAGTACTCACCTGGAAGATAGCAGGCTGTATCATTCATATAGACCTCACCTGGAAGATGGCAGGCTGTATCATTGATATAGTACTCACCTGGAAGATAGCAGGCTGTATCATTGATATAGTACTCACCTGGAAGATAGCAGGCTGTATCATTGATATAGTACTCACCTGGAAGATGGCAGGCTGTATCATTCATATAGACCTCACCTGGAAGATGGCAGGCTGTATCATTGATATAGACCTCACCTGGAAAATAGCAGGCTGTATCATTCATATAGACCTCACCTGGAAGATAGCAGGCTGTATCATTCATATAGTACTCACCTGGAAGATAGCAGGCTGTATCATTCATATAGACCTCACCTGGAAGATGGCAGGCTGTATCATTCATATAGACCTCACCTGGAAGATGGCAGGCTGTATCATTGATATAGTACTCACCTGGAAGATGGCAGGCTGTATCATTGATATAGACCTCACCTGGAAGATGGCAGGCTGTATCATTGATATAGTACTCACCTGGAAGATGGCAGGCTGTATCATTGATATATAACTCACCTGGAAGATGGCAGGCTGTATCATTGATATAGACCTCACCTGGAAGATGGCAGGCTGTATCATTGATATAGACCTCACCTGGAAGATAGCAGGCTGTATCATTGATATAGTACTCACCTGGAAGATAGCAGGCTGTATCATTCATATATAACTCACCTGGAAGATAGCAGGCTGTATCATTGATATAGTACTCACCTGGAAGATGGCAGGCTGTATCATTGATATAGTACTCACCTGGAAGATGGCAGGCTGTATCATTGATATAGACCTCACCTGGAAGATGGCAGGCTGTATCATTTATATAGACCTCACCTGGAAGATAGCAGGCTGTATCATTGATATAGTACTCACCTGGAAGATAGCAGGCTGTATCATTGATATAGTACTCACCTGGAAGATAGCAGGCTGTATCATTCATATAGACCTCACCTGGAAGATGGCAGGCTGTATCATTGATATAGACCTCACCTGGAAGATAGCAGGCTGTATCATTGATATAGTACCTCACCTGGAAGATAGCAGGCTGTATCATTGATATAGACCTCACCTGGAAGATGGCAGGCTGTATCATTGATATAGTACTCACCTGGAAGATTGCAGGCTGTATCATTGACCTTAGGTAGGTTCATTCTGTAAAGAGCTACTGTTTCCCTGCTCTGCTCTTCCACCTGCTTCTCTCTCTCTCTCTCGCTCTCGCTCTCCCTCCATTTCTCTTTCACTCTACCCATTTCTCTTTTTCAGCCAATTTTTCCATTAACTGGGCATTGACTGATTGCTCTTCTGGTGTGATCAGAGACCGAGCCAGAGAGAAAGAAAGACGGTGTCAAGTAGCGAGAGAGACAGAAAGAAAGAAAGATGAAAGAAAGAAAGAAAGAAGAGAGAGAGAGAGAGAGAGAGCGACAACAAGAGTGAAAGAGAGAGAGCGTGGGTTTGACCGGACACAGCTTCCGTCCCTCCGAGAAATGTCAGCCTGTCTGTCTGAATTAAAGCAATACAGATGGAGTGATGGCGTTATGGAAGGTGCTGACTGAGGAGAGGGATGAAGGGATGGAGGAAGTGGGGGTGAGAGGGTTTTAGTTCACGTGGAACGGTCTCGTTAGTATGAGGCATTCTATTGACTGGGTGGACAGACAGGCGGATTGACGCTGAGAGGCCCTATGATGTCAATGAAGCTGCCAGTTACCCGTAGGCTACTGTAGCTTATCTTTACTGTATGAAGCACTGTGCTAGAGGCTGTAATACTGAAACTAGCCTTTTAGTTTTAATCAGAAAGAAATACTTTTTAATTGAATCATGAAATACATGCTTTGAGCTAAACGTGTGTTCTGCTTAGGGTTTGTTGATGGTAGATCAGTGTCAGCTGCACGGTGTTGTAGAGAGAGAAACCTAGAGAGAGAGAAACCTAGAGAGAGATAGAAACCTAGAGAGAGATATAAACCTAGAGAGAGATATAAACCTAGAGAGAGAGAGAAACCTAGAGAGAGAGAAACCTAGAGAGAGATAGAAACCTAGAGAGAGATATAAACCTAGAGAGAGATAGAAACCTAGAGAGAGATATAAACCTAGAGAGAGATATAAACCTAGAGAGAGATATAAACCTAGAGAGAGATATAAACCTAGAGAGAGATATAAACCTAGAGAGAGAGAGAAACCTAGAGAGAGATAGAAACCTAGAGAGAGATATAAACCTAGAGAGAGATATAAACCTAGAGAGAGAGAGAAACCTAGAGAGAGAAACAGGGAGAGATAGAAACCTAGAGAGAGAGAGAAATCTAGAGAGAGAGAGAAACAGAGAGAGAGGGGAAACAGAGAGAGATATATACCTAGAGAGAGAGAGGAAACAGAGAGAGAGACCTAGAGAGAGAAACCTAGAGAGAGAAAAACCTAGAGAGAGAAACAGGGAGAGATAGAAACCTAGAGAGAGAAACAGAGAGAGAGAGAGAATCCTAGAGAGAGAGAGAAACCTAGAGAGAGAAACCTAGAGAGAGAAACAGAGAGAGAGAAACAGAGAGAGAGAAACCTAGAGAGAGAGATATAAACCTAGAGAGAGAGAAACCTAGAGAGAGAGAGAAACCTAGAGAGAGAAACAGAGAGAGAGAGAAACCTAGAGAGAGAAACAGAGAGAGAGAAACAGAGAGAGAGAAACAGAGAGAGAGAAACCTAGAGAGAGAGATATAAACCTAGAGAGAGAGAAACATAGAGAGAGAGAGAAACCTAGAGAGAGAAACAGAGAGAGAGAGAAACCTAGAGAGAGAAACAGAGAGAGAGAGAAACCTAGAGAGAGAGAAACAGAGAGAGAAACCTAGAGAGAGAGAGAGAAACCTAGAGAGAGAATCCTAGAGAGAGAAACCTAGAGAGAGAGAGAGAAACCTAGAGAGAGAGAGAAACCTAGAGAGAGAAACTTAGAGAGAGAGAGAAACCTAGAGAGAGAAACAGAGAGAGAGAGATAGAAACAGAGAGAGAGAGAAACCTAGAGAGAGAAACAGAGAGAGAGAGAAACCTAGAGAGAGAAACCTAGAGAGAGAGAGAAACCTAGAGAGAGAAACAGAGAGAGAGAGATAGAAACAGAGAGAGAGAAAAACCTAGAGAGAGAAACAGAGAGAGAGAGAAACCTAGAGAGAGAAACCTAGAGAGAGAGAGAAACCTAGAGAGAGAAACAGAGAGAGAGAGATAGAAACAGAGAGAGAGAAAAACCTAGAGAGAGAAACAGAGAGAGAGAGAAACAGAGAGAGAGAGAAACCTAGAGAGAGAGATATAAACCTAGAGAGAGAGAAACCTAGAGAGAGAGAGAAACCTAGAGAGAGAAACAGAGAGAGAGAGAGAAACCTAGAGAGAGAAACAGAGAGAGAGAGAAACCTAGAGAGAGAAACAGAGAGAGAGAGAAACCTAGAGAGAGAAACCTAGAGAGAGAGAGAGAGAGAGAGAAACAGAGAGAGAGAGAAACCTAGAGAGAGAAACAGAGAGAGAGAGAAACCTAGAGAGAGAGAGAGAGAGAGAGAAACAGAGAGAGAGAGAAACCTAGAGAGAGAAACCTAGAGAGAGAGAGAAACCTAGAGAGAGAAACCTAGAGAGAGAGAAACAGAGAGAGAGAGAAAGAAACAGAGAGAGAAACAGAGAGAAAATGTAAAAAATATAAAACAATTAGAGTGTAATTTCCCCAAATTTGAAACCCTTAGTCAAGGTTTCAAAGACCTCTCTGATGAGGATAGGCTACCCGTCCTGTTGGGGGAGGAAGCAGAGAGCTGTGTGTTGGCAGCGCACTACATTGCTGCCTGCCATAAGTTGAGGGACAGTGTCTGACAGACCAATAAACCTGCACATGTCCTCTATGCTTATTGTTATTGTTCAATGTATGGTTATTCTGACCCTTGGTTATTGTTGTTACTGTTGTCCCGGTGACAATTTTGATTCTTATTATTTTCATATTGTAAATCTCCAAAGTAAGCTTTGGGCAATATGTACATTGTTACGTCATGCCAATAAAGCGAATTGAATTGAGAGAAACCAAGATAAACTGAGAGAGAAACTACAAATACAAATTCCATTTAGACACCATTTCCCTAGAGCACACAAATTATACCTACCTCGGTCTAAACATCAGCACCACAGGTAACTTCACCACAGGTAACTTTAACACTAGAAACTAAACCTACCTCGGTCTAAACATCAGCGCCACAGGTAACTTCACCACAGGTAACTTTAACACTAGAAACTAAACCTACCTCGGTCTAAACATCAGCACCACAGGTAACTTCACCACAGGTAACTTTAACACTAGAAACTAAACCTACCTCGGTCTAAACATCAGCACCACAGGTAACTTCACCACAGGTAACTTTAACACTAGAAACTAAACCTACCTCGGTCTAAACATCAGCACCACAGGTAACTTCACCACAGGTAACTTTAACACTAGAAACTAAACCTACCTCGGTCTAAACATCAGCACCACAGGTAACTTCACCACAGGTAACTTCACCACAGGTAACTTTAACACTAGAAACTAAACCTACCTCTGCCTAAACATCAGCGCCACAGGTAACTTCACCACAGGTAACTTTAACACTAGAAACTAAACCTACCTCGGTCTAAACATCAGCACCACAGGTAACTTCACCACAGGTAACTTTAACACTAGAAACTAAACCTACCTCGGTCTAAACATCAGCACCACAGGTAACTTCACCACAGGTAACTTTAACACTAGAAACTAAACCTACCTCGGTCTAAACATCAGCACCACAGGTAACTTCACCACAGGTAACTTTAACACTAGAAACTAAACCTACCTCGGTCTAAACATCAGCACCACAGGTAACTTCACCACAGGTAACTTTAACACTAGAAACTAAACCTACCTCGGTCTAAACATCAGCACCACAGGTAACTTCACCACAGGTAACTTTAACACTAGAAACTAAACCTACCTCGGTCTAAACATCAGCACCACAGGTAACTTCACCACAGGTAACTTCACCACAGGTAACTTTAACACTAGAAACTAAACCTACCTCGGTCTAAACATCAGCACCACAGGTAACTTCACCACAGGTAACTTTAACACTAGAAACTAAACCTACCTCTGCCTAAACATCAGCGCCACAGGTAACTTTAACACTAGAAACTAAACCTACCTCGGTCTAAACATCAGCACCACAGGTAACTTCACCACAGGTAACTTTAACACTAGAAACTAAACCTACCTTGGTCTAAACATCAGCACCACAGGTAACTTCACCACAGGTAACTTTAACACTAGAAACTAAACCTACCTCGGTCTAAACATCAGCACCACAGGTAACTTCACCACAGGTAACTTTAACACTAGAAACTAAACCTACCTCGGTCTAAACATCAGCACCACAGGTAACTTTAACACTAGAAACTAAACCTACCTCGGTCTAAACATCAGCACCACAGGTAACTTCACCACAGGTAACTTTAACACTAGAAACTAAACCTACCTTGGTCTAAACATCAGCACCACAGGTAACTTCACCACAGGTAACTTTAACACTAGAAACTAAACCTACCTCGGTCTAAACATCAGCACCACAGGTAACTTCCACTAAGCTGTGAACGATCTGAGAGACAAGGTAAGAAGGGTCTTCTACACCATCAAAAGGAACATAAAATTCAACATACCAATTAGCATCTGGCTAAAAATACTTGAATCAGTTATTGAACCCATTGCCCTTTATGGTTGTGAGGTCTGGGGTCCGCTCAACAAATAAGAATTCACTAAATGGGACAAACGTCAAATTGAGAGACTGCATGCAGAATTCAGCAAAAATATCCTCTGTGTACAACGTTAAACACCAAATAATGCAAATAATGCAGAGCAGAATTACGCCGATACCCACTAATTATCAAAATCCATAAAAGAGATGTTCAATTCCACAACCACCTAAAAGGAAGCGATTCCCAAACCTTCCATAACAAAGCCACCACCTACAGAGAGATGAACCTGGAGAAGAGTCCCCTAAGCAAGCTGGTCCTGGGCCTCTGTTCACAAACACAAACAGACCCCACAGAGCCCTCACCTATAGAGAGATGAACATGGAGAAGAGTCCCCTAAGCAAGCTGGTCCTGGGGCTCTGTTCACAAACACAAACACACCCCACAGAGCCCCAGGACAGCAACACAATTAGAACCAACCAAATCATGAGAAAACAAAATGATAATTTATTTTTGAGCAAACTAGAATGCTATTTGGCCCTAAACAGAGAGTACCCAGTGGCAGAATACCTGACCACTGTGACTGACCCAAACTTAAGGAAAGCTTTGACTATGTACAGACTCAGTGAGCATAGCCTTGCTATTGAGAAAGGCCGCCGTAGGCAGACCCGGCTCTCAAGAGAAGACAGGCTATGTGCAACACTGCCCACAAAATGAGGTGGAAACTGAGCTGCACTTCCTAACCTCCTGCCAAATGTAGGACCATATTAGAGACACATATTTCCCTCAGATTACACAGATCCACAAAGAATTAGAAAACAAATCCAATTTTGATAAACTCCCATGTCTACTGGGTGAAATACCACAGTGTGACATCACAGCAGTGAAGAGCAATCACCATTGTAAATACAACCCATACTTCTGGTCTGTTTCCATCTCTGTTCTCCTCTGTTCTCTGTTCTCCTCGGTTCTCCTCTGTTCCATTTTTTCCGATGTTTATTTGATTATCTGCATTGAAAATACATATCTCTTCATCTCTTTACCCTCCCTCCCTCCCTCCCTCCCTCCCTCCCTCCCTCCCTCCCTCCCTCCCTCCCTCCCTCCCTCCCTCCCTCCCTCTCTCTCCCCGGTCTGTTTGATATGAGTAGTGTAGTGATGACTTCCAGCTGGATTCTATGGCTCATATCTGTGTGAAGACAGACCTTTGAAAAAACACACACACACAGACAGACCTCTGAAAACACACAGAGACCTCTGAAAACACACACACAGAGACCTCTGAAAACACACACACAGACCTCTGAAAACACACACACAGACCTCTGAAAACACACACACAGACTTCTGAAAACACACACAGACCTCTGAAAACACACACACAGACCTCTGAAAACACTAAGAGACTTCTGAAAACACACAGACAGACCTCTGAAAACACACCGATATCTCACAACACACACATAGCTGTGAAAGCAGTGTTTATCGTGTGGTATAAATCAGGGGATGTCGTCTCTGGCTCGACACCCAGGCTCCCTGCTCCATGGTGGCCTTGTGTGTTTGTGAAGCGTTAAATCTGCCTTGCTAAGCAACACTGCCTGCCAGGCTTGACACTCCAGAGACATGTGGATGCTCAAAGTGCGTGTGTTTATGTATGTGTTTATACAAGAGAGTGTGTGTGTTTATGTGTGTGTTTGTATTTAAGTGTGTGTGTGTGTGTGTGTGTGTGTGTGTGTGTGTGTGTGTGTGTGTGTGTGTGTGTGTGTGTGTGTGTGTGTGTGTGTGTGTGTGTTTATGTATGTGTTTGTGTTTAGGGGGGGGAGTGTGTGTGTGTGTGTGTGTGTGTGTGTGTGTGTGTGTGTGTGTGTGTGTGTGTGTGTGTGTGTGTGTGTGTGTGGGGGGGGGGGGGGGGATGTATGTGTTTGTGTTTAAGTGTGTGTGTGTGTGTTTGCACACCTGAACCTGACCGTTTAGCATCATGTGGACCACGAGGGTAAGTGCTGTATTGTAAATGTTGTGTAAATTGATGGTAATTACATGTGATGCTTTTCGTGGATAACTGTTGCAAAGCTGCTATGCCAACACCCTGAGCCGTGGACCTGACGTTGGGTTAACCTGGCACAGCACCGATCCCGTCCCAAATGGCACCCTACTCCCTACTTGGCACACTACTTTTGATGGACCCTGGTTAAAAAAAATAGTGCACGATGTAGGGAATAGGGTACCATTTGGCCCAAGTCCCTGCTAGGTAAAGTCCCCCCTTATCTCCGCTCACTGGTCACCATAGCAGCACCCACCTGTAGCACGCGCTCCAGCAGGTATATCTCTCTGGTCACCCCCAAAGCCAATTCCTCCTTTGGCCGTCTCTCCTTCCAGTTCTCTGCTGCCAGTGACTGGAACGAACTGCAAAAATCTCTGAAACTGGAAACACTTATCTCCCTCACTAGCTTTAAGCACCAGCTGTCAGAGCAGCTCACAGATCACTGCACCTGTACATAGCCCATCTATAATTTAGCCCAAACAACTACCTCTTCCCCTACTGTATTTATTTATTTATTTATTTATTTTGCTCCTTTGCACCCCATTATTTGTACTTTGCACTTTCTTCCACTACAAATCTACCATTCCAGTGTTTTACTTGCTATATTGTATTTACTTTGCCACCATGGCCATTTTTTGCCTTTTACCTCCCTTATCTCACCTCATTTGCTCACATTGTATATAGACTTATTCTTCTACTGTATTATTGACTGTATATTTGTTTTACTCCATGTGTAACTCTGTGTTGTTGTATGTTGTCGAACTGCTTTGCTTTATCTTGGCCAGGTCGCAGTTGTAAATGAGAACTTGTTCTCAGCTTGCCTACCTGGTTAAATAAAGGTGAAAAAATAAAATAAAATAAAAATAAATAAATAGTAACTTTGTTTGGAATATAACCAGTGTTGTTACCGGTCATCGTAACTCAGATGTTTCAGGTTCCCTCTGGTCTATTCACCCTGCTGGGATGTTTCAGGTTCCCTCTGGTCTATTCTCCCTGCTGGGATGTTTCAGGTTCCCTCTGGTCTATTCTCCCTGCTGGGATGTTTCAGGTTCCCTCTGGTCTATTCTCCCTGCTGGGATGTTTCAGGTTCCCTCTGGTCTATTCTCCCTGCTGGGATGTTTCAGGTTCCCTCTGGTCTATTCTCCCTGCTGGGATGTTTCAGGTTCCCTCTGGTCTATTCTCCCTGCTGGGATGTTTCAGGTTCCCTCTGGTCTATTCTCCCTGCTGGGATGTTTCAGGTTCCCTCTGGTCTATTCACCCTGCTGGGATGTTTCAGGTTCCCTCTGGTCTATTCTCCCTGCTGGGATGTTTCAGGTTCCCTCTGGTCTATTCTCCCTGCTGGGATGTTTTAGGTTCCCTCTGGTCTATTCACCCTGCTGGGATGTTTCAGGTTCCCTCTGGTCTATTCTCCCTGCTGGGATGTTTCAGGTTCCCTCTGGTCTATTCTCCCTGCTGGGATGTTTCAGGTTCCCTCTGGTCTATTCTCCCTGCT
This sequence comes from Salmo salar, assembly GCF_965601325.2. Lineage (NCBI taxonomy): Eukaryota > Metazoa > Chordata > Actinopteri > Salmoniformes > Salmonidae > Salmo > Salmo salar. Next base: position 87,363,383 of record NC_138309.1, on the reverse strand, counting down.
GGGATGTTTCAGGTTCCCTCTGGTCTATTCTCCCTGCTGGGATGTTTCAGGTTCCCTCTGGTCTATTCTCCCTGCTGGGATGTTTCAGGTTCCCTCTGGTCTATTCTCCCTGCTGGGATGTTTCAGGTTCCCTCTGGTCTATTCTCCCTGCTGGGATGTTTCAGGTTCCCTCTGGTCTATTCTCCCTGCTGGGATGTTTCAGGTTCCCTCTGGTCTATTCTCCCTGCTGGGATGTTTCAGGTTCCCTCTGGTCTATTCTCCCTGCTGGGATGTTTCAGGTTCCCTCTGGTCTAGTTCATCCCTGCTGGGATGTTTCAGGTTCCCTCTGGTCTATTCTCCCTGCTGGGATGTTTCAGGTTCCCTCTGGTCTATTCTCCCTGCTGGGATGTTTCAGGTTCCCTCTGGTCTATTCTCCCTGCTGGGATGTTTCAGGTTCCCTCTGGTCTATTCTCCCTGCTTGGTGGAAGGTCACACACACACAATATTTAGTGAAGGAATGTATTATATCAAATCAATGTTTATTTGTCATATGAGGATTCAGTGGTGTGTGTAATGTACAGGACTAGGACATGTTATTAATCAGAGTTGCCTGGGCTGTGTCTCAATTCACCACATCTGTCAGGTTAAACTAGAGAGATCTGTTTATTGCATGGGCTGTGTCTCAATCCACCACATCTGTCAGGTTAAACTAGAGAGATATGTTATTTGGCATGGACTGTGTCTCAATCCATTACATCTGTCAGGTTAAACTAGAGAGATCTGTTATTTGGCATCGGCTGTGTCTCAATCCACCGCATCTGTCAGGTTAAACTAGAGAGATGTTTTTTTTCTGAGTGGGCTGCATCTCAATCCACCCTCAGTGTTCTGTTTACGTTAGCCTTCCACATCTGCGGTAGAAAGTGGCAGAGCTACAGCTTCTCATGTCATTATCTTCTCATGAAAATGACTGAAGCATCAGACTCGTTCTGCTCTACAACCACCACAAGTGTCACAGGGATTAGTCTGAAGGTAAACAGATGAAGTACGTGGACACCTGCTGGTCCAACAACTCATTCCAAAATCCTGGGCATTAATATGGAGTTGGTCCCCCCCCTTTGCTGCTATAACAGCCTCCCTCTTCTGGGAAGGCTTTCCACTAGATGTTGGAACATTGCTGCTATAACAGCCTCCACTCTTCTGGGAAGGCTTTCCACTAGATGTTGGAACATTGCTGCTATAACAGCCTCCACTCTTCTGGGAAGGCTTTCCACTAGATGTTGGAACATTGCTGCTATAACAGCCTCCACTCTTCTGGGAAGGCTTTCCACTAGATGTTGGAACATTGCTGCTATAACAGCCTCCACTCTTCTGGGAAGGCTTTCCACTAGATGTTGGAACATTGCTGCTATAACAGCCTCCACTCTTCTGGGAAGGCTTTCCACTAGATGTTGGAACATTGCTGCTATAACAGCCTCCACTCTTCTGGGAAGGCTTTCCACTAGATGTTGGAACATTGCTGCTATAACAGCCTCCACTCTTCTGGGAAGGCTTTCCACTAGATGTTGGAACATTGCTGCGGGGACTTGCTTCCATTCAGTTCTAGCAGGGCAGAAATTTGACGAACTGACTTGCTGGAAAGGTGGCATCCTTATGACGGTGCCACGTTGAAAGTCACTGAGCTATTCAGTAAGGCCATTCTACTGCCAATGTTTGTCTATGGAGATTGCATGGTTGTGTGCTCAATGTTATACAAACAATGCTTTCGTCAAAGAATCCTCCTTTTGCAGAAATTATAGCCTTGCAGACCTTTTGGCATTCTAGTTGTCAATTTGTTAAGGTAATCTGAAGAGATTTCACACCATGCTTCCTGAAGCACCTCCCACAAGTTGGATTGGCTTGATGGGCACTTCTTACGTACCATACGGTCAAGCTGCTCCCACAACAGCTCAATAGGGTTGAGATCCGGTGATTGTGCTGGCCACTCCATTATAGACACAATACCAGCTGACTGCTTCTTCCCTAAATAGTTCTTGCATAGTTTAGAGCTGTGCTTTGGGTCATTGTCCTGTTGTAGGAAGAAATTGGCTCCAATTAGTCGCCGTCCACAGGGTATGACATGGCGTTGCAAAATGGAGTGAGAGCCTTCCTTCAAGATCCCTTTTACCCTGTACAAATCTCCCACTTTACCACCACCAAATCACCCCCAGACCATCACATTGCCTCCACCATGATGACAGATGGCGTCAAGCACTCCTCCAGCATCTTTTCATTTTATCTGCATCTCACGAATGTTCTTCTTTGTGATCAGAACACCTCAAACTTAGATTCGTCTGTCCATAACACTTTTTTCCCAATCTTCTTCTGTCCAGTGTTTGTGTTATTTTGCCTATCTTAATCTTTTCTTTTTATTGGCCAGTCTGAGATATGGCTTTTCTTTGCAACTCTGCCTAGAAGGCCAGCATCCCGGAGTCGCCTCTTCACTGTTGACATTGAGACTGGTGTTTTGTGGGTACCATTTAATGAAGCTGCCAGTTGAGGACTTGTGAGGCGTCTGTGGCTCAGTTGGTAGAGCATCGTGTTTGCAACGCCAGGGTTGTGGGTTCGATTCCCACAGGGGGCCAGTACAAAAAAAAAAATGCATGAAATGAAAATGAAATGTATGTATTCACTACTGTAAGTCGCTCTGGATAAGAGTGTCTGCTAAATGACTAAAATATAAATGTAATGTTTCTCAAACTAGACACTCTAATGTACTTATCCTCTTGCTCAGTTATGCACTGAGGCCTCCCACTCCTCTTTCTATTCTGGTTAGGGCCAGTTTGCTCTGTTCTGTGAAGGGAGTAGTACACAGCGTTGTACGAGATCTTCAGTTTCTTGGCAATTTCTCACATGGAATAGCCTTCATTTCTCAGAACAAGAATATACTGACGAGTTTCAGAAGAAAGTTCTTTGTTTCTGGCCATTTTGAGCCTGTAATCGAACCCACAAATGCTGATGCTCCAGATACTCAACTTGTCTAAAGAAGAACAGTTTTATTGCTTCTCTACTCAGGACAACATTTTTCAGCTGTGCTAACATAATTGCAAAAGGGTTTTCTAATGATCAATTAGCCTTTTAAAATGATAAACTTGGATTAGCTAACACAACGTGCCATTGGAACACAGGAGTGATGGTTGCTGATAATGGGCCTCTGTACGCCTATGTAGATATTCCATTAAAAATCAGCCGTTTCCAGCTACAGTAGTCATTTACAACATTAACAATGTCTACACTGTATTTCTGATCAATTTGATGTTATTTTAAATGGACACCAAATTTGCTTTTCTTTCAAAAACTGACCCCAAACTTTTGAACAGTAGTGTAATTGTCATTGTGTGTTTGTCCCTGTGTCTTCCAGGTGCTGTACAGCGATGGTCAGAATGGTAGAGAGTTCATGACCTACCTGACACTCTCACCTGTACAGATGACTTTCCACGGCATCGGGAGCTCCATCGAAGCCAGCCACGACCAGGTAGGATAACTTCCCAACTACACCTGGGGAGGGAGTAGGGGAGGGAGGGATTAGGGGAATGTGGCGTCTTGGTGGCGTCTTGGTTGGGTTTTGGTTGGGTTTTGGTTGGGTTTTGGTTGGGTTTTGGTGGCGTCTTGGTGGCGTCTTGGTGGCGTCTTGGTGGCGTCTTGGCGGCGTCTTGGCGGCGTCTTGGTGGCGTCTTGGTGGGGTTTTGGTGGCGTCTTGGTGGCGTCTTGGCGGCGTCTTGGCGGCGTCTTGGCGGGGTTTTGGTGGCGTCTTGGTGGCGTCTTGGTGGCGTCTTGGTGGCGTCTTGGCGGCGTCTTGGTGGCGTCTTGGTGGCGTCTTGGTGGCGTCTTGGTGGGGTTTTGGTGGCGTCTTGGTGGCGTCTTGGTGGGGTTTTGGTGGCGTCTTGGTGGCGTCTTGGTGGGGTTTTGGTGGCGTCTTGGTGGCGTCTTGGTGGCGTCTTGGTGGCGTCTTGGCGGCGTCTTGGCGGGGTTTTGGTTGGGTTTTGGTTCTACGTTGTGTTTGGGTTGTATTGTGGTAATGCTTTGGGGTTTTGTCCGTCTCACTATCTCATTAACAGTGACTGGTCCGTGGCTCCAGACCAGAGGGTTTTGTCCGTCTCACTGATACACACACACACTGACACACACACACACACACACTAAATAAGGGGCATTAGGAGATCATCATTATTTGGAAGGAAAAACAGAGAGAAAGAAACAAAGTGTGTGTATCAGTGTGTATGTGTGTATCAGTGTGCGTGTCCCCAGCCATCTCACTGTATTCAGGGAGGTGTGTGGAACAGCCAGTCAGGTGGAGCTGTATTCAGGGAGGTGTGTGGAACAGCCAGTCAGGTGGAGCTGTATTCAGGGAGGTGTGTGGAACAGCCAGTCAGGGGGAGCTGTATTCAGGGAGGTGTGTGGAACAGCCAGTCAGGGGGAGCTGTATTCAGGGAGGTGTGTGGAACAGCCAGTCAGGTGGAGCTGTATTCAGGGAGGTGTGTGGAACAGCCAGTCAGGTGGAGCTGTATTCAGGGAGGTGTGTGGAACAGCCAGTCAGGTGGAGCTGTATTCAGGGAGGTGTGTGGAACAGCCAGTCAGGTGGAGCTGTATTCAGGGAGGTGTGTGGAACAGCCAGTCAGGTGGAGCTGTATTCAGGGAGGTGTCCCTTTATCCTGCTCCTCCCAAGCAGAACACATGTTGCTTATGTTATCAAATCTAAACATAGGACAGCCTTTTCTTCCCAGATCATTGAAAGCCTCTCCTCTCCTTAATTAAGCCTTACTGACTGACTGGGGGCTAATTCCTCTCCTCTCCTCTCCTCTCCTCTCCTCTCCTCTCCTCTCCTCTCCTCTCCTCTCCTCTCCTTAATTAAGCCTTTCAGACTGACTGGGGGCTAACTCCTTCTCTATGAGAATTCGCTATTTTGCTAATTTTGTTGCCATGCTGGTAATAGATGCCCAATAAGCTGTTTTTGCATTTTAGTGCCCCCTTGTGTACTATGTTGGTAATACCATAAATCCTGGGATGGCAGAAGAACGGTATTGTCGGTATGAAAATCTGGATTTCTCCCAAGCATACAGTAAAGCTCCAAAAAATAATTCATAAACTTTTTTTATTTTTTAATCCATATGTACTAGGAAGCTAAATATTTATAATATAGAACGTGACTAATCAAAATGCCAATGAAAAAAATAACTAACTGAACTGATTGTAAGGAAATAAGGAATAAGGAAATCACTAGAGCTTACTCAGGTATTCAACAGCGCTTATAAGAACGAGAGCCTCATGTTTTTTTATTAGGTAGTTAGTTCTCTGTTGAGTTTTAGTATAGAAAACGATCTCTCCGCAGAAGTGACAGCTACAGTGATGGTTAAAAAAAATATATGTAAAAAAAACAAAAAAAACAGCTTGATTGCCGTAGCAACGTCAGGGAAACTGGCCTGACAGGAGGAGTGTTCCAAATACAGCAGTTCTGCAACATGTTTTCATTGATTCATTCTCCTTAATTCCCGGCCTCGACACGTTAAGGAAAGAGATGAACTGTATTTGCAAAAAAAAAAATGATTGTCTTTAGCGGTTCTTTAACAGTTCTTGAGGGTTCAAACAAAAACAAAACAAAAAAAAAAAACGGTTTGTGATTTTGTTCATACTGGTGAACCAGCGTTTTGAGTTGTGTGGTTGTAATATAAACAGTCCCTTATCTCTGGAATATCTTGGCATGCATTATTCAAGGATACATTTCAATTGTGTGCAGCACAACAGACATATAATGCACAATGTCTCAGGAAAGACTGTCTGGGTTGCAAATACTCAGTATAGAAAACAGACGGGCCTCAACCTGGACCTACAGGCTGTGGTGGACACATTCTCTATACTGTAGTTACTGTAGGCCTCTATATACTGTAGTTACTATACTAGTTACTATAGGCCTCTATATACTGTAGTTACTATAGGCTTCTATATACTGTAGTTACTGTAGGCCTCTATATACTGTAGTTACTATACTAGTTACTATAGGCCTCTATATACTGTAGTTACTATAGGCTTCTATATACTGTAGTTACTGTAGGCCTCTATATACTGTAGTTACTATAGGCGTCTATATACTGTAGTTACTATAGACCTCTATATACTGTAGTTACTATACTAGTTACTATAGGCCTCTATATGCTGTAGTTACTATAGGCCTCTATATACTGTAGTTACTATAGGCCTCTATATACTGTAGTTACTATAGTAGTTACTATAGGCATCTATATACTGTAGTTACTATAGTAGTTACTATAGGCCTCTACATACTGTAGTTACTATACTAGTTACTATAGGCCTCTATATACTGTAGTTACTATAGTAGTTACTATAGACCTCTATATACTGTAGTTACTATAGTAGTTACTATAGGCCTCTACATACTGTAGTTACTATACTAGTTACTATAGGCATCTACATACTGTAGTTACTATAGTCCTCTATATACTGTAGTTACTGTAGGCCTCTATATACTGTAGTTACTATACTAGTTACTATAGGCCTCTATATACTGTAGTTACTATAGGCTTCTATATACTGTAGTTACTGTAGGCCTCTATATACTGTAGTTACTATAGGCTTCTATATACTGTAGTTACTATAGACCTCTATATACTGTAGTTACTATACTAGTTACTATAGGCCTCTATATGCTGTAGTTACTATAGGCCTCTATATACTGTAGTTACTATAGGCCTCTATATACTGTAGTTACTATAGTAGTTACTATAGGCATCTATATACTGTAGTTACTATAGTAGTTACTATAGGCCTCTACATACTGTAGTTACTATACTAGTTACTATAGGCCTCTATATACTGTAGTTACTATAGGCTTCTATATACTGTAGTTACTGTAGGCCTCTATATACTGTAGTTACTATAGGCTTCTATATACTGTAGTTACTATAGACCTCTATATACTGTAGTTACTATACTAGTTACTATAGGCCTCTATATGCTGTAGTTACTATAGGCCTCTATATACTGTAGTTACTATAGGCCTCTATATACTGTAGTTACTATAGTAGTTACTATAGGCATCTATATACTGTAGTTACTATAGTAGTTACTATAGGCCTCTACATACTGTAGTTACTATACTAGTTACTATAGGCCTCTATATACTGTAGTTACTATAGTAGTTACTATAGACCTCTATATACTGTAGTTACTATAGTAGTTACTATAGGCCTCTACATACTGTAGTTACTATAGTAGTTACTATAGGCATCTACATACTGTAGTTACTATAGGCCTCTATATACTGTAGTTACTATAGGCCTCTATATACTGTAGTTACTATAGGCCTCTATATACTGTAGTTACTATAGGCTTCTATATACTGTAGTTACTATAGGCCTCTATATACTGTAGTTACTATAGGTCTCTATATACTGTAGTTACTATAGTAGTTACTATAGGCTTCTATATTGTAGTTACTATAGGCTTCTATATACTGTAGTTACTATAGGCCTCTATATACTGTAGTTACTATAGGCCTCTATATACTGTAGTTACTATAGTAGTTACTATAGGCCTCTATATACTGTAGTTACTATAGGCCTCTATATACTGTAGTTACTATAGGCCTCTATATACCGTAGTTACTTTAGGCCTCTATATACTGTAGTTACTATAGTAGTTACTATAGGCTTCTATATACTGTAGTTACTATAGACCTCTATATACTGTAGTTACTATAGTAGTTACTATAGACCTCTATATACTGTAGTTACTATAGGCCTCTATATACTGTAGTTACTATAGGCCTCTATATACTGCAGTTACTATAGGCCTCTATATACTGTAGTTACTATAGGCCGCTATATACTGTAGTTACTATAGGCCTCTATATACTGTAGTTACTATAGTAGTTACTATAGGCTTCTATATACTGTAGTTACTATAGACCTCTATATACTGTAGTTACTATAGGCCTCTATATACTGTAGTTACTATAGGCTTCTATATACTGTAGTTACTATAGGCTTCTATATACTGTAGTTACTATACTAGTTACTATAGGCCTCTATATACTGTAGTTACTATAGGCTTCTATATACTGTAGTTACTATAGGCCTCTATATACTGTAGTTACTATAGTAGTTACTATAGGCTTCTATATACTGTAGGTACTATAGGCCTCTATATACTGTAGTTACTATAGGCCTCTATATACTGTAGGTACTATAGGCTTCTATATACTGTAGGTACTATAGGCCTCTATATACTGTAGTTACTATAGGCCTCTATATACTGTAGGTACTATAGGCCTCTATATACTGTAGTTACTATAGGCCTCTATATACTGTAGGTACTATAGGCCTCTATATACTGTAGGTACTATAGGTTTCTACATTGAACAAAATAGAGAGACCAGCACAGACAGACTTTTTTTTAAGAGAAAGGGAGAGTTAGAATTAGCAAGGAGGACTTCAATTTCTTTTGATTGAATTGAATTGATCTTGATTGCAGCGTGTTTGTGTAGGCTGTTACCCAGACAAAACATGTTGAGTTCAACAATAGTGTCAAAATTTATCCTCACGCCGACTACTGTTTTCTCTCATTGTTAGGCAATTTGATATCGTTTTTACAAAAAGTTTATAAATAGCCGCTAGATATTGTATATGGCTATAGGTCGTAGTCTACACTGCGTAATGAAACAATCCCTAGTAACCTAGTATTTTGAGGGTCGACTGTCTGTATTATTTGGCATTAGTAGACTGGGTTCGCGCACAACAACGTTCCATCCAAGCTGGGACAATGTCACGGCTCTACAGGACATATAGGACATATAGGACATATAGGACATACTGGACATATAGGACATACAGGACATATAGGATATACAGGACATATAGGACATACAGGACATATAGGACATATAGGACATACAGGACATATAGGACATACAGGATATATAGGACATACAGGACATATAGGACATACAGGATATATAGGACATACAGGACATATAGGACATACAGGACATATAGGACATACAGGATATATAGGACATACAGGACATACAGGATATATAGGACATACAGGATATATAGGACATATAGGACATATAGGACATATATACAGGACATATAGGACATACAGGACATATATACAGGACATATAGGACATATAGGACATACAGGACATATAGGACATATAGGATATATAGGACATACAGGATATATAGGACATATAGGACATATATACAGGACATATAGGACATACAGGACATATAGGACATACAGGACATATAGGACATACAGGATATATAGGACATATAGGACATACAGGACATATAGGACATATAGGACATACAGGATATATAGGACATATAGGATATACAGGACATATAGGACATATAGGACATATATACAGGACATATAGGACATACAGGACATATATACAGGACATATAGGACATACAGGACATATAGGACATATAGGACATATATACAGGACATATAGGACATACAGGACATACAGGACATACTGGACATATAGGACATATAGGACATGTATACAGGACATATAGGACATACAGGACATATATACAGGACATATAGGACATATATACAGGACATATAGGACATATATACAGGACATATAGGACATACAGGACATATATACAGGACATATAGGACATACAGGATATACAGGACATATAGGACATACAGGACATACAGGACATACAGGATATATAGGATATACAGGACATATAGGACATATAGGACATATAGGACATGTATACAGGACATATAGGACATACAGGACATATAGGACATACAGGACATATAGGACATACAGGACATATAGGACATACAGGACATATAGGACATACAGGATATATAGGACATACAGGACATACAGGATATATAGGACATACAGGATATATAGGACATATAGGACATATAGGACATATATACAGGACATATAGGACATACAGGACATATATACAGGACATATATACAGGACATAAAGAACATATAGGACATACAGGACATATAGGACATATAGGATATATAGGACATACAGGATATATAGGACATATAGGACATATATACAGGACATATAGGACATACAGGACATATAGGACATATAGGACATATATACAGGACATATAGGACATACAGGACATACAGGACATACTGGACATATAGGACATATAGGACATGTATACAGGACATATAGGACATACAGGACATATATACAGGACATATAGGACATATATACAGGACATATAGGACATATATACAGGACATATAGGACATACAGGACATATATACAGGACATATAGGACATACAGGATATACAGGACATATAGGACATACAGGACATACAGGACATACAGGATATATAGGATATACAGGACATATAGGACATATAGGACATATAGGACATGTATACAGGACATATAGGACATACAGGACATATAGGACATACAGGACATATAGGACATACAGGACATATAGGACATACAGGACATATAGGACATACAGGACATATAGGACATACAGGATATATAGGACATACAGGACATACAGGATATATAGGACATACAGGATATATAGGACATATAGGACATATAGGACATATATACAGGACATATAGGACATACAGGACATATATACAGGACATATATACAGGACATATAGGACATATAGGACATACAGGACATATAGGACATATAGGATATATAGGACATACAGGATATATAGGACATATAGGACATATATACAGGACATATAGGACATACAGGACATATAGGACATATAGGACATACAGGATATATAGGACATATAGGACATACAGGACATATAGGATATACAGGACATATAGGACATATAGGACATATATACAGGACATATAGGACATACAGGACATATATACAGGACATATAGGACATACAGGACATATAGGACATATAGGACATATATACAGGACATATAGGACATACAGGACATACAGGACATACTGGACATATAGGACATATAGGACATGTATACAGGACATATAGGACATACAGGACATATATACAGGACATATAGGACATATATACAGGACATATAGGACATATATACAGGACATATAGGACATACAGGACATATATACAGGACATATAGGACATACAGGATATACAGGACATATAGGACATACAGGACATACAGGACATACAGGACATATAGGACATATAGGACATACAGGACATATAGGATATACAGGACATATAGGACATATAGGACATATAGGACATGTATACAGGACATATAGGACATACAGGACATATAGGATATATAGGACATATAGGACATACAGGACATATAGGACATACAGGACATATAGGACATACAGGACATATAGGACATACAGGACATATAGGACATACAGGATATATAGGACATATAGGATATACAGGACATATAGGACATATAGGACATATAGGACATACAGGATATATAGGACATATAGGATATACAGGACATATAGGACATACAGGACATATAGGACATACAGGATATATAGGACATATAGGACATATAGGACAGTTGTATGTATAAAAATAAAAATAAGTTGTTTGCTGATTAGTATGCTGTTGTCTGAACGTTTGAATTTCCATCTTTAATGACTGAACAAGCATTTCTGTTTTTGCCGCCAGCCAGCAGTCTAAACGGCAGCGTTGTGACGTCGTGTGTGGCTTCGTTTAACGACCAAATAGGCCTAACAATAAACGTGTATTAATTAGCTAAAGCACAGCTATATGCCCTGTAACTACAGAAAGCCTATAATCGATTCGATAGGCAGCTGCATAGACAAGTTACAATTTCATCTCCACGGACAACGATCGGTACTTTGTGATTGGCTGCCTGACTGAAAGGGGGGGGGGGGGGGGTGAACTCCAACCTTGGGTGGGGGTGAGAAAAACTGTGTTACGCTGGTGACAGCTACGCTACACGGCTAGCTAGCCTAGCGATGCCTGCCAGGACGGCTGTTGTTGCCAAGAGAAGTGGGCCGTGACCAACTGTTAGGACAGAGGCTTCTCTCCAGGGTCTGTCCTCTGTACAGTGGGGCACCCACGAAACCACCGGGGCCCGACCATCAAAGAAACACCCCAACAATGAGAGGACAATAAGGGGACCCCCTGTCGTTGTCCCCCGTCCCCCCGTCCCCTGCAAAGCAACATTTAACATACACAATGGGGTTTGTGTGTGTTTGGTAAGCAACATCACAGTAAGGAAGGTTTAACATGACAATGTGTGCATGCTGGGAATGATGCAGGCGAATTGGACATCAAGCGGGATGTTTTGCATCACTACACTGTTTGAAGCCTACGAGATGAGAGAGGAGAAGAGAGGTAGAGTTATCACAGTTCGTAGTGCTATTGAAACAAGCACACACACCATTTATTGTCCGTGTTACACATTATAAGAAACATTCATGTGTTGAAAATCCTAAATTGTTTGCATAGTCAACTTACACACAGCTCTGACACCACACACTTACCCCACCAGACATGCCACCAGGGGTCTTTTCACAGTCCCCAAATTCAAGAAAGCGTACAGTATTATATAGAGCCCTTATTGTATGGAACTTCCTTCCATCTCATATTGCTCAAATGAACAGCAAACCTGGTTTCAAAAAACAGATGAAGCAACATCTCGGGGTGAATTTTAGCAAATGTATAAAACTTAAAAACTGAAATATCACATTTACATAAGTATTCAGACCCTTTACTCAGTACTTTGTTGAAGCACCTTTGGCAGTGATTACAGCCTTGAGTCTTCTTGGGTATGACGCTACAAGCTTGGCACACCTGTATTTGGGGAGATTCTCCCATTCTTCTCTGCAGATCCTCTCAAGCTCTATGAGGTTGGATGGGGAACGTCGCTGCACAGCTATTTTTAGGACTCTCCAGAGATCTTCGATCAGGTTCAAGTCTGGGCTCTGGCTGGGCCACTCAAGGACATTCAGAGACTTGTCCCGAAGCCACTCCCGCGTTGTCTTGGCTGTGTGCTTAGGGTCGTTGTCCTGTTGGAAGGTGAACCTTCGCCCTAGTTAGAGGTACTGAGCGCTCTGGAGCAGGTTTTCATCAAGGATCTCTCTGTACTTTGCTCTGTTGATCTTTCCCTCGATCCTGTCTAGTCTCCCAGTCCCTGCTGCTGAAAACATCCCCACAGCATGATACCACCACCACCATGCTTCACCGTAGGGATGGTGCCAGGTTTCCTCCAGACGTGACGCTTGGCATTCAGGCCAAAGTGTTCCATCTTGGTTTTATCAGACCAGAGAATCTTGTTTCTCATGGTATCAGAGTTCTTTAGGTGCCTTTTGTCAAACTCCAAGCGGGCTGTCATGT
>NC_138309.1:87292500-87342500 GCF_965601325.2 Salmo salar | reverse complement strand
TGTGTGTGTGTGTGTGTGTGTGTGTGTGTGTGTGTGTGTGTGTGTGTGTGTGTGTGTGTGTGTGCGTGCGTGCGTGCGTGCGTGTCTGTGTTCCTGCTAGTGTGCAGTGCTCAGCTGTGTCACACTGGTCCTATGGGGCATCATATCTTCACGTCTGTAGGAGGGCAACTAGTAACACATGATGCCCACCAGAACTACACTGAACAAAATCTACAACATGTAGCGTGTTGGTCCCACGTTTCATGAGCTGAAATATAAAAATCACAGAAATGTTCCATAAGCACAAAAAGCTTATTTCTCTCAAATTTTGTGCACAAATGTGTTTACTGTTAATTGAGCATTTCTCCTTTGCTAAGATAATCCACTTTGACAGGTGTGGCATATCAAGAAGCTGATTAAACAGCATGATCACAGGTGCACAGATTACACTGGGGATTATGCTGGGGACAAGCCTGCAACCTTTACCTTACATAAGTCTCTCTCTCTCTCTCTCCATCCCTCCCTCCTTCCCTCTCCCTGCCTCCTTCCCTCCCTCCTTCCTTCCCTCCCACCGCTCACCACCTAAAACAGCATTTGGTTATTTGGTTAGGTTCACACACACACACACACACACACACAAACACACACACACACTTTCACACCATTAAGTTACACAAGGCTTCCCCACAGAACCAAAACATCTTGCAGTTCCACCACAATTAATTGGGCGTCTGACCTTGCCCCTGGTGAGCCCTCGTTTTCTGCCAGAGAGAAGGGGGGGGGGGGGGGGGGGTGGAGAACCCATTTCCACGTCGCACAATACATTCCTTCCTCTCCTGACGGCTAGAGCCCTTTCATATTGACAAGCAGGGCGGGGTGAGATGGATTGTGGGCCGTTGGAGGGAGACACCTGTTGAGAGACTGGCAGGCAGGAGTGTGGGGGGGGAGGGTCTGTCAGTCAGTGGTAGAATGACAGGGGCTGATTCATGGAGCGTCGACTGGTGGGCTCATCTTTAGAGGAACCCCTTCTAGTGCCTTGGTGGGGGACGGTGGGGTACGGTGGGGTACGGGGGGTACGGGGGGTACGGGGGGTACAGGGGGAGGGTGTGTGAAGCATAGCGTCCTTTCTGTTTGAAGTTTCCGCGTGGCGGCAGGAACACAGACGTTAGTGCTGCAGTATGGTCCTCTCATGGGTTCTACTGAGGCCCTAGGGGGGCCCACACAACCTTACCCAAGCAGACAGCTGTTGGGGACCTTCTGTCTGTCTGTCTGTCTGTCTGTCTGTCTGTCTGTCTTTGTGTCGCTAAGAGTTGTGTAACCTAACTAAACCTCCCTTCACCGATCAGCCCCCCTTCACCCCTCAGTCTCCCAGCACCCCTCACCCTCACACCCCTCAACCATTTGTGGAGTGTCCTCTTGAAGGGAGAGGAGGATAATAGGAGAAGATTAGTGACAGACCTGTCTTTTAAGGGTTAGCTTGACATGGGGTTAACACACACACACACACGCACACACACACAGACCGACGAGCGCGCGCACACACACACACACACAGACCGACGAGCACACACACACACACACACACACCCGACCGACGAGCGCGCACACAGACCGACGAGCGCACACACACACACAGACCGACAAGCGCACACACACACACACAGACCAACGAGCGCACACACAGACCGACGAACGCACACACACACACACACACACACAAGCCAGTATCCCTTCTCATTCTTCGTCAGCAGACCCGACCCATTAGCGAATAGTCCCATCCGACCACCGGAGAAGAAACGCTGTAGTTATTATGTTTGTCCCCACAAAAATCAAACTATAAAATGTCTCCTGATTTGCAGGCCTTTAGCGTTTTAGTTCAGTTACGTAATAGTCCACATAATCCCATCAGTTCTGCCTTAATAAGCTCTGTGACAAATACCTGGATTTGTGTCATGTTTCATATGAGCTCTATGACTTCCAGGTTGAGTCCCAAATGACACCCAATTCCCTTTATAGTACACTGCTTTTGACTAGGGCCAACTGGGGAATAGGGTGCCAGGTCCCATTGTGGCCCTGCTCAAAAGTAGTGCACTATAAAGGGAATAGGGTGCCATTTTGGACACATCTACAGTCTGAACTTTTTGTTGTTGTTGTTGTCTGAAGTGTTTTAAACCGACCTCCGTTTCTAGGTGAATTGACGTGTATTGAGCTCTGCCTCATGTCATGCTCTCTCCGAGTCGGCTGTCAGAACCCAGGCAGGAAGTGACTGTTTCTATGGGAGCCATATGTGAATGTACAGGTAACTGCCAAAATGAAGGAAAACACTTGCGTAAATGTGGGATACAAAAGTATATTGAAGGCAGATGCTTTCACATAGGTAAAGGTTCCTGAGTTAATTAAGCATCCCATAATGCTAAGGGTCACGTATTTATGGCCAGAAGAAGAGATCTCATTGACTCACCAACCCAATTTAACACTTATGGGAGGTTCTGGAGCGGCATCTGAGACAGAGTTTTTCATCACCATCAACAAAAACACAAAATTTGGGAATTTCCCGTGGAAGAATGGTGTCGCATCCTTCCAATAGAGTTCCAGACACTTGTCGAAACTATTGGTGCATTGAAGCTGTTCTGGCTGCTGGTGGTGGCCCAACGCCCTATTAAGACCCTTCATGATGGCGTTTCCTTTATTTTGGCAGTTACCTGTATACGAGTGCTTTTCCACGTTGCTCCATGTTAATCTTCATAGGAGCAGTAACGCTAGTGAACGCTACAGATGGGAGGGATACTGTAGGGCTACAGATGGAGGGATACTGTAGGGCTACAGATGGAGGGATACTGCAGGGCTACAGATGGAGGGATACTGTAGGGCTACAGATGGAGGGATACTGTAGGGCTACAGATGGAGGGATACTGCAGGGCTACAGATGGAGGGATACTGCAGGGCTACAGATGGAGGGATACTGTAGGGCTAGTGGTTCTCCTAGTGAACGCTACAGATGGAGGGATACTGTCGGGCTACAGATGGAGGGATACTGTCGGGCTACAGATGGAGGGATACTGTAGGGCTACAGATGGAGGGATACTGTAGGGCTACAGATGGAGGGATACTGTAGGGCTACAGATGGAGGGATACTGTAGGGCTACAGATGGAGGGATACTGTAGAGCTACAGATGGAGGGATACTGTAGGGCTACAGATGGAGGGATTCTGTAGGGCTACAGATGGAGGGATACTGTAGGGCTACAGATGGATGGATACTGTAGGGCTACAGATGGGAGGGATACTGTAGCCTAGTGGTTCTCCTAGTGAACACTACAGATGGAGGGATACTGTAGGGATACAGATGGAAGGGATACTGTAGGGCTAGTGGTTCTCCTAGTGAACGCTACAGATGGAGGGATACTGTAGGGCTACAGATGGAGGGATACTGTAGGCTAGTGGTTCTCCTAGTGAACACTACAGATGGAGGGATACTGTAGGGCTACAGATGGAGGGATACTGTAGGGCTACAGATGGGAGGGGATACTGTAGGGCTACAGATGGAAGGGATACTGTAGGGCTACATATGGGAGGGATACTGTAGGGCTACAGATGGAGGGATACTGTAGGGCTACAGATGGAGGGATACTGTAGGGCTACAGATGGGAGGGATACTGTAGGGCTACAGATGGAGGGATACTGTAGGGCTAGTGGTTCTCCTAGTGAACACTACAGATGGAGGGATACTGTAGGGCTACAGATGGAGGGATACTGTAGCCTAGTGGTTCTCCTAGTGAACGCTACAGATGGAGGGATACTGTAGGGCTAGTGGTTCTCCTAGTGAACGCTACAGATGGAGGGATACTGTAGGGCTACAGATGGAGGGATACTGTAGCCTAGTGGTTCTCCTAGTGAACGCTACAGATGGAGGGATACTGTAGGGCTACAGATGGAGGGATACTGTAGGGCTACAGATGGAGGGATACTGTAGGGCTACAGATGGAGGGATACCGTAGGGCTACAGATGGAGGGATACTGTAGGGCTACAGATGGGAGGGATACTGTAGGGCTACAGATGGGAGGGATACTGTAGGGCTACAGATGGGAGGGATACTGTAGGGCTACAGATGGAAGGGATACTGTAGGGCTACAGATGGAGGGATACTGTAGGGCTACAGATGGAGGGATACTGTAGGGCTACAGATGGAAGGGATACTGTAGGGCTACAGATGGAGGGATACTGTAGGGCTACAGATGGAGGGATACTGTAGGGCTACAGATGGAGGGATACTGTAGGGCTACAGATGGAGGGATACTGTAGGGCTACAGATGGAGGGATACTGTAGGGCTACAGATGGAGGGATACTGTAGGGCTACAGATGGAGGGATACTGTAGGGCTACAGATGGAGGGATACTGTAGGGCTACAGATGGAGGGATACTGTAGGGCTACAGATGGAGGGACGGGCTATGGAGGGCTGTAGGGCTACAGATGGAGGGATACTGTAGGGCTACAGATGGAGGGATACTGTAGGGCTACAGATGGAAGGGATACTGTAGGGCTACAGATGGAGGGATACTGTAGGGCTACAGATGGAGGGATACTGTAGGACTACAGATGGAGGGATACTGTAGGGCTACAGATGGAGGGATACTGTAGGGCTACAGATGGAGGGATACTGTAGGGCTACAGATGGAGGGATACTGTAGGGCTACAGATGGAGGGATACTGTAGGGCTACAGATGGAGGGATACTGTAGGGCTACACATGGAGGGATACTGTAGGGCTACAGATGAAGGGATACTGTAGGGCTACAGATGGAGGGATACTGTAGGGCTACAGATGGGAGGGATACTGTAGGGCTACAGATGGAAGGGATACTGTAGGGCTACAGATGGAGGGATACTGTAGGGCTACAGATGGAGGGATACTGTAGGGCTACAGATGGAAGGGATACTGTAGGGCTACAGATGGAGGGATACTGTAGGGCTACAGATGGAGGGATACTGTAGGGCTACAGATGGAAGGGATACTGTAGGGCTACAAGGGGGGATACTGTAGGGCTACAGATGGAGGGATACTGTAGGGCTACAGATGGAGGGATACTGTAGGGTTACAGATGGAAGGGATCCTGTAGGGCTACAGATGGAGGGATACTGTAGGGCTACAGATGGAGGGATACTGTAGGGCTACAGATGGAGGGATACTGTAGGGCTACAGATGGAGGGATACTGTAGGGCTACAGATGGGAGGGATACTGTAGGGCTACAGATGGAAGGGATACTGTAGGGCTACAGATGGAAGGATACTGTAGGGCTACAGATGGAGGGATACTGTAGGGCTACAGATGGAGGGATACTGTAGGGCTACAGATGGAGGGATACTGTAGGGCTACAGATGGAAGGGATACTGTAGGGCTACAGATGGAGGGATACTGTAGGGCTACAGATGGAAGGGATAAAGTAGGGCTACAGATGGGAGGGATACTGTTGGCTAGTGGTTCTCCTAGTGAACACTACAGATGGAGGGATACTGTAGGGCTACAGATGGAAGGGATACTGTAGGGCTACAGATGGAGGGATACTGTAGGGCTACAGATGGAGGGATACTGTAGGGCTACAGATGGAAGGGATACTGTAGGGCTACAGATGGAAGGGATACTGTAGGGCTACAGATGGAAGGGATACTGTAGGGCTACAGATGGAGGGATACTGTAGGGCTACAGATGGAGGGATACTGTAGGGCTACAGATGGAAGGGATACTGTAGGGCTACAGATGGAGGGATACTGTAGGGCTACAGATGGAGGGATACTGTAGGGCTACAGATGGAGGGATACTGTAGGGCTACAGATGGAAGGGATACTGTAGGGCTACAGATGGAAGGGATACTGTAGGGCTACAGATGGAAGGGATACTGTAGGACTACAGATGGAGGGATACTGTAGGGCTACAGATGGAGGGATACTATAGGGCTACAGATGGAAGGGATACTGTAGGGCTACAGATGGAGGGATACTGTAGGGCTACAGATGGAAGGGATACTGTAGGGCTACAGATGGAAGGGATACTGTAGGGCTACAGATGGAGGGATACTGTAGGGCTACAGATGGAAGGGATACTGTAGGGCTACAGATGGAGGGATACTGTAGGGCTACAGATGGAGGGATACTATAGGGCTACAGATGGAAGGGATACTGTAGGGCTACAGATGGAGGGATACTGTAGGGCTACAGATGGAAGGGATACTGTAGGGCTACAGATGGAGGGATACTATAGGGCTACAGATGGAAGGGATACTGTAGGGCTACAGATGGAAGGGATACTGTAGGGCTACAGATGGAAGGGATACTGTAGGGCTACAGATGGAAGGGATACTGTAGGGCTACAGATGGAAGGGATACTGTAGGGCTACAGATGGAAGGGATACTGTAGGGCTACAGATGGAGGGATACTGTAGGGCTACAGATGGAGGGATACTGTAGGGCTACAGATGGAAGGGATACTGTAGGGCTACAGATGGAGGGATACTGTAGGGCTACAGATGGAAGGGATACTGTAGGACTACAGATGGAGGGATACTGTAGGGCTACAGATGGAAGGGATACTGTAGGGCTACAGATGGAGGGATACTGTAGGGCTACAGATGGAGGGATACTGTAGGGCTACAGATGGAAGGGATACTGTAGGGCTACAGATGGAGGGATACTGTAGGGCTACAGATGGAGGGATACTGTAGGGCTACAGATGGAAGGGATACTGTAGGGCTACAGATGGAGGGATACTGTAGGGCTACAGATGGAGGGATACTGTAGGGCTACAGATGGAAGGGATACTATAGGGCTACAGATGGAGGGATACTGTAGGGCTACAGATGGAAGGGATACTGTAGGGCTACAGATGGAAGGGATACTGTAGGACTACAGATGGAGGGATACTGTAGGGCTACAGATGGAGGGATACTGTAGGGCTACAGATGGAAGGGATACTGTAGGGCTACAGATGGAAGGGATACTGTAGGGCTACAGATGGAGGGATACTGTAGGGCTACAGATGGAAGGGATACTGTAGGGCTACAGATGGAGGGATACTGTAGGGCTACAGATGGAAGGGATACTGTAGGGCTAGTGGTTCTCCTGAAGTTTTACAGTGTTGTTGTAGTCCTGACCGAGCTCACCCTGATTCACCTAGTCAAGGGCGTGATGATTAATAGACAAATGAAATGTTATTGGTCACATACACATATTTAGCAGATGTTATTGTGGGTGTAGTGAAATGCTTGTGTTTCTAACTCCAACAGTGCAGTAGTATCTAAAAATACACAACAATACACACTAATCTAAAAGAAAGGAATTAAGAAATATATAAATATATAGGACGAGCAATGTTGGAGTGTCGTTGACTAAAATACAGTAGAATAGAATACAGTATTTACATATGAGATGAGTACAGCAGTATGTAAACATTATTAAAGTGACTAGTGTTCCATTATTAAAGTGACCAGTGATTCTATGTCTATGTATATGGGTTGAGTAACCAGGTGGTAGCCTGCTAGTGATGGCTATTTAACAGTCTGATGGCCTTGAGATAGAAGCTGTTTTTCAGTCTCTCAGTCCCAGTGATGGCTGTTTAACAGTCTGATGGCCTTGAGATAGAAGCTGTTTTTCAGTCTCTCAGTCCCAGTGATGGCTGTTTAACAGTCTGATGGCCTTGAGATAGAAGCTGTTTATCAGTCTCTCGGTCCCAGTGATGGCTGTTTAACAGTCTGATGGCCTTGAGATAGAAGCTGTTTTTCAGTCTCTCAGTCCCAGTGATGGCTGTTTAACAGTCTGATGGCCTTGAGATAGAAGCTGTTTTTCAGTCTCTCAGTCCCAGTGATGGCTGTTTAACAGTCTGATGGCCTTGAGATAGAAGCTGTTTTTCAGTCTCTCTGTCCCAGCTTTGATGCACCTGTACTGACCTCGCCTTCTGGATGATAGCGGGGTGAACAGGCAGTGGCTCGGGTGGTTGATGTCCTTGATGCTCTTTTTGTCCTTCCTGTGACATCGGGTGGTGTAGGTGTCCTGGAGGGCAGGTAGTTTGCCCCCGGTGATGCGTTGTGCAGACCTCCCTACCCTCTGGAGAGCCTTGTGGTTGAGGGAGGTGCAGTTGCCGTACCAGGCGGTGATACAGCCCGACAGGGTGCTCTCGATCTGTAAACGTTTGTGAGGTTCTTAGGGTCCAAGACAAGGCTTTTTCACCGCACTGTCTGTGTGCGTCGATCATTTCAGATTGTCCTGTTGTTTTCTACCTTCACCACCTGGGGGCGGCCCGTCAAGAAGTCCAGGACCCAGTTGCACAGGGCAGGGTTCAGACCCAGTGCCTCCAGCTTAATGATGAGCTTGGAGGGTACTATGGTGTTGAAGGCTGAACTATAGTCAATGAACAGCATTCTTACATAGGTATTCCTCTTGTCCAGGTGGGATAGGGTAGTGTGCAGTGTGATGGCGATTGCATCGTCTGTGGACCTATTGGGGCGGTAAGCAAATTGAAGTGGGTCTAGGGTGGCAGGTAAGGTGGAGGTGATATGATCCTTGACTAGTCTCTCAAAGCACTTCATGATGACAGAAGTGAGTGCTACAGGGCGATAGTCATTTAGTTCAGTTACCTTTGGCTTTCTTGGAAACAGGAACAATGGTGGCCCTCTTGAAGCATGTTGGAACAGCGGACTGGGATAGGGAGCGATTGAATATGTCCGTAAACACACCAGCCAGCTGGTCTGCGCATGCTCTGAGGACGCGGCTAGGGATAGCCGTCTGGGCCGACAGCCCTGCGAGGGTTAACACGTTTAAATATCTTACTCACCACGGCCAGGGAGAAGGAAAGCCCACATTCCTTGGAGCGGGCCTTGTCATTAACAGCTCAGTGTAATAGAGAAGGTGTTAGCTTCATTAACAGCTCAGTGAATTAGAGAAGGTGTTAGCTTCATGAACAGCTCAGTGTAATAGAGAAGGTGTTAGCTTCATTAACAGCTCAGTGAATTAGAGAAGGTGTTAGCTTCATGAACAGCTCAGTGTAATAGAGAAGGTGTTAGCTTCATTAACAGCTCAGTGAATTAGAGAAGGTGTTAGCTTCATAAACAGCTCAGTGTAATAGAGAAGGTTTTAGCTTCATTGGCAGCTCAGTGTAATAGAGAAGGTGTTAGCTTCATAAACAGCTCAGTGTAATAGAGAAGGTTTTAGCTTCATTAGCAGCTCAGTGTAATAGAGAAGGTGTTAGCTTCATGAACAGCTCAGTGTAATAGAGAAGGTGTTAGCTTCATTAACAGCTCAGTGAATTAGAGAAGGTGTTAGCTTCATAAACAGCTCAGTGTAATAGAGAAGGTTTTAGCTTCATTGGCAGCTCAGTGTAATAGAGAAGGTGTTAGCTTCATAAACAGCTCAGTGTAATAGAGAAGGTTTTAGCTTCATTAGCAGCTCAGTGTAATAGAGAAGGTGTTAGCTTCATGAACAGCTCAGTGTAATAGAGAAGGTGTTAGCTTCATGAACAGCTCAGTGTAATAGAGAAGGTGTTAGCTTCATGAACAGCTCAGTGAATTAGAGAAGGTGTTAGCTTCATTAACAGCTCAGTGTAATAGAGAAGGTGTTAGCTTCATTAACAGCTCAGTGTAATAGAGAAGGTGTTAGCTTCATTAACAGCTCAGTGAATTAGAGAAGGTGTTAGCTTCATTAACAGCTCAGTGTAATAGAGAAGGTTTTAGCTTCATTAGCAGCTCAGTGTAATAGAGAAGGTGTTAGCTTCATGAACAGCTCAGTGTAATAGAGAAGGTGTTAGCTTCATGAACAGCTCAGTGAATTAGAGAAGGTGTTAGCTTCATTAACAGCTCAGTGAATTAGAGAAGGTGTTAGCTTCATAAACAGCTCAGTGTAATAGAGAAGGTTTTAGCTTCATTAGCAGCTCAGTGTAATAGAGAAGGTGTTAGCTTCATAAACAGCTCAGTGTAATAGAGAAGGTTTTAGCTTCATTAGCAGCTCAGTGTAATAGAGAAGGTGTTAGCTTCATAAACAGCTCAGTGTAATAGAGAAGGTTTTAGCTTCATTAGCAGCTCAGTGTAATAGAGAAGGTGTTAGCTTCATGAACAGCTCAGTGTAATAGAGAAGGTGTTAGCTTCATGAACAGCTCAGTGTAATAGAGAAGGTGTTAGCTTCATGAACAGCTCAGTGAATTAGAGAAGGTGTTAGCTTCATGAACAGCTCAGTGTAATAGAGGTGTTAGCTTCATTAACAGCTCAGTGTAATAGAGAAGGTGTTAGCTTCATTAACAGCTCAGTGAATTAGAGAAGGTGTTAGCTTCATTAACAGCTCAGTGTAATAGAGAAGGTGTTAGCTTCATTAACAGCTCAGTGAATTAGAGAAGGTGTTAGCTTCATTAACAGCTCAGTGTAATAGAGAAGGTGTTAGCTTCATTAACAGCTCAGTGTAATAGAGAAGGTGTTAGCTTCATTAACAGCTCTGTGAATTAGAGAAGGTGTTAGCTTCATTAACAGCTCAGTGAATTAGAGAAGGTGTTAGGGTTAGGCATACAGTTAGCAGTGTGGTTAAGGTTAGGTATACAGTTAGCACTGTGGTTAGGTTAGGGTTAGGCATACAGTTAGCGAGTGTGGTTAGGGTTAGGCATAGAGTTAGCAGTGTGGTTAAGGTTAGGCATGCAGTTAGCAGTGTGGTTAAGGTTAGGCATACAGTTAGCAGTGTGGTTAGGGTTAGGCATACAGTTAGCAGTGTGGTTAAGGTTAGGCATACAGTTAGCAGTGTGGTTAAGGTTAGGCATACAGTTAGCAGTGTGGTTAAGGTTAGGTATACAGTTAGCAGTGTGGTTAAGGTTAGGCATACAGTTAGCAGTGTGGTTAAGGTTAGGTATACAGTTAGCAGTGTGGTTAAGGTTAGGCATACAGTTAGCAGTGTGGTTAAGGTTAGGCATACAGTTAGCAGTGTGGTTAAGGTTAGGCATACAGTTAGCAGTGTGGTTAAGGTTAGGCATACAGTTAGCGGTGTGGTTAAGGTTAGGCATACAGTTAGCAGTGTGGTTAAGGTTAGGCATACAGTTAGCGGTGTGGTTAAGGTTAGGCATAGAGTTAGCAGTGTGGTTAAGGTTAGGCATACAGTTAGCAGTGTGGTTAAGGTTAGGCATACAGTTAGCAGTGTGGTTAAGGTTAGGCATACAGTTAGCAGTGTGGTTAAGGTTAGGCATACAGTTAGCAGTGTGGTTAAGGTTAGGCATACAGTTAGCAGTGTGGTTAAGGTTAGGCATACAGTTAGCAGTGTGGTTAAGGTTAGGCATACAGTTAGCAGTGTGGTTAAGGTTAGGGTTAGGCATACAGTTAGCAGTGTGGTTAAGGTTAGGCATACAGTTAGCAGTGTGGTTAAGGTTAGGCATAAAGTTAGCAGTGTGGTTAAGGTTAGGCATACAGATAGCAGTGTGGTTAGGGTTAGGGTTAGGGTTAGGCATACAGTTAGCAGTGTGGTTAAGGTTAGGCATACAGTTAGCAGTGTGGTTAGGGTTAGGCTTACAATTAGCAGTGTGGTTAAGGTTAGGCATACAGTTAGCAGTGTGGTTAAGGTTAGGCATACAGTTAGCACTGTGGTTAAGGTTAAGGTTAGGCATACAGTTAGCGGTGTGGTTAAGGTTAGGCATACAGTTAGCAGTGTGGTTAGGGTTAGGCATACAATTAGCAGTGTGGTTAAGGTTAAGCATACAGTTAGCAGTGTGGTTAAGGTTAGGCATACAGTTAGCAGTGTGGTTAATGTTAGGTATACAGTTAGCGGTGTGGTTAAGGTTAGGCATAGAGTTAGCAGTGTGGTTAAGGTTAGGCATGCAGTTAGCAGTGTGGTTAAGGTTAGGTATACAGTTAGCGGTGTGGTTAAGGTTAGGGTTAGGCATACAGTTAGCAGTGTGGTTAAGGTTAGGCATACGTTAGCAGTGTGGTTAAGGTTAGGCATACAGTTAGCAGTGTGGTTAAGGTTAGGGTTAGGCATAGAGTTAGCAGTGTGGTTAAGGTTAGGCATACAGTTAGCGGTGTGGTTAAGGTTAGGCATACAGTTAGCAGTGTGGTTAAGGTTAGGCATCAGTTAGCAGTGTGGTTAGGTTAGGCATACAGTTAGCAGTGTGGTTAAGGTTAGGCATACAGTTAGCAGTGTGGTTAGGGTTAGGCATACAGTTAGCAGTGTGGTTAAAGTTAGGCATACAGTTAGCGGTGTGGTTAAGGTTAGGCATACAGTTAGCAGTGTGGTTAGAGGTTAGGTCATACAGTTAGCAGTGTGGTTAAGGTTAGGTATACAGTTAGCAGTGTGGTTAAGGTTAGGCATACAGTTAGCAGTGTGGTTAAGGTTAGGCATACAGTTAGCGGTGTGGTTAAGGTTAGGCATACAGTTAGCAGTGTGGTTAGGTTAGGGTTAGGCATACATTTAGCAGTGTGGTTAAGGTTAGGCATACAGTTAGCAGTGTGGTTAAGGTTAGGCATACAGTTAGCAGTGTGGTTAAGGTTAGGCATACAGTTAGCAGTGTGGTTAAGGTTAGGCATACAGTTAGCAGTGTGGTTAAGGTTAGGCATACAGTTAGCGGTGTGGTTAAGGTTAGGCATACAGTTAGCAGTGTGGTTAAGGTTAGGCATACAGTTAGCGGTGTGGTTAAGGTTAGGCATAGAGTTAGCAGTGTGGTTAAGGTTAGGCATACAGTTAGCAGTGTGGTTAAGGTTAGGCATACAGTTAGCAGTGTGGTTAAGGTTAGGGTTAGGCATAGAGTTAGCAGTGTGGTTAAGGTTAGGCATACAGTTAGCGGTGTGGTTAAGGTTAGGCATACAGTTAGCAGTGTGGTTAAGGTTAGGCATACAGTTAGCAGTGTGGTTAAGGTTAGGCATACAGTTAGCAGTGTGGTTAAGGTTAGGCATACAGTTAGCAGTGTGGTTAAGGTTAGGCATACAGTTAGCAGTGTGGTTAAGGTTAGGCATACAGTTAGCGGTGTGGTTAAGGTTAGGCATACAGTTAGCAGTGTGGTTAGGGTTAGGCATACAGTTAGCAGTGTGGTTAAGGTTAGGCATACAGTTAGCAGTGTGGTTAAGGTTAGGCATACAGTTAGCAGTGTGGTTAGGTTAGGGTTAGGCATACAGTTAGCAGTGTGGTTAGGGTTAGGTATACAGTTAGCAGTGTGGTTAAGGTTAGGCATACAGTTAGCAGTGTGGTTAAGGTTAGGCATACAGTTAGCAGTGTGGTTAAGGTTAGGCATACAGTTAGCAGTGTGGTTAAGGTTAGGCATACAGTTAGCGGTGTGGTTAAGGTTAGGCATACAGTTAGCAGTGTGATTAAGGTTAGGCATACAGTTAGCGGTGTGGTTAAGGTTAGGTGTGTGTGTGCGTGTGTGTCTGTGAGTGTGTGTGTGTGTGTGTGCGTGTCTGTGAGTGTGTCTGTGAGTGTGTGTGTGTGTCTGTGTGTGTGTGTGTGTGTGTGTGTGTGTGTGTGTGATACTCTCAAATCTCAGTAAATTAAGTCAACAGATTCCACCTCCTCTCTTCCCACTGCTTCCGGGATGTTCTGTAGATTCCTTGTGTTTTTGCATTTCAAAGAGATTAAGCGAAAGCGCACCGTCTCTATCTGAATGTGACGGGAAATATGAGAGAGGGGAATAATAGGAGACATATGGCAGCTTTTATAAGGCTTTTTTTTTTTTACTTCCTGTTTGCATGTGCAGACTGGAAAAGCAAGAGTCATCCAATCCACGTAGAAATGTCAAACCATGCGGAATATTTAATGCAGTATGATAGTAATGTAGTAGTGCCTGTCGAATACACACGCTCACACCACCGCCCTACAGCACTGTGTGTCCATAGATGTTTACTATAAATGTATATACTGTACTTGCTTAGTGTTTATGAACAGCTTCTTTGCTCATTTAAATCCTTCATTTATTAAGATACAAATTGACGTTGATTTTGTTCTGCAGGCATAGAAATCAACTTAGTACTACAAAGTTGTACTTTGGTGTTCCCCAAAGGTCAGTGCTTGGACCCCATGCTGTTCTCGCTTTCTGAGTCCCAAATAGCGTCCAATCTCCGATGTAGTGCGTTAGTTTTGACTATAGTAGGTGCTATTTGGTTTTGCAGCCTTGGAAGGGTTGCTCAGGCCATGGAGATTTTTGGTTTAGGTTTGTTCCCATCCCCCTTTGGCATATAGAGTAGTAAGGGATAAACGCAGACGTTCTGTACATTACCCTGGACATAATGGAGGACGCAGCGGAGGTGTAATTTACAGAATGGAGGCGTTTAATCCTCTTATACCAGCTGTCAAAGAAAACTATACTGTGGCTCAGTTGGTAGAGCATGGTGTGTGCAACGCCAGGGTTGTGGGTTCAATTCCCACGGGGGGCCAGTGCAAAAAAAAAAAAAATGCATGAAATGTATGTATTCACTACTGTAAGTCGCTCTGGATAAGAGCGTCTGCTAAATGACTAAAATGTAAATGTAAATGTCTATAGCACACATTTACCGGTAGAAATAAAAACATTTCGTTGATATTTTCATTTTTTATAAGAGAATGTTCTCATCTTTTTGGTTGCTTGAGACGCGACCCAGTCATTCATTCTTTATGTTCCGTTGCTATGGTCGCCGGCAACGTTCTTATCCCTAGTTTGCTAGCTAGCCAATTAGCTACGGCTAACACAGTCACGCACCCTCTGCAGACAAAATAACAGCAAAGTAGTTCTGTTTTCTATTGACATTCATTTGGATACATCCTAGGGACAGATTCAAATTCTGAAAAAAATAGCAGTTGCTAAAAAAAAAAAAAAAACCCAGCTGAATGAAACTAGAAACATAGGAGGATTTGACAGCGTAGCGTCACTTCTTGCGTCATGACTGCAACAGTAGGGAACATTCAAATTCATGTTCATCACTCAACACGTTAGATCATCAGATGCTCCACAAACATATGTCTCTGCAACAAAATAAACTATGCTAGCTAGCTAACTTTTTCCTTGTTGGACCTGCGTTTACAATGTGTCCAAGTTCTGTGCTTGTTGGTTTACGCTTTCTTTGACCCTGTGTATATATATATATATATATATATATATATATATATATATATATATATATATATATATACTGAACAAAAATATAAACACAACATGGAACAATTTCTAAGATTTTGCTGAGTTACAGTTCATATAAGGAAATCAGTCAATTGAAATAAATTCATTAGGCCTTAATGTATGGATTTCACATGACTGGGCAGGGGTGCAGCCATGGGTGGCCCTGGGAGGGCATAGGCCCACCCAAGTGGTGAGGAAGCCCGATATGGAGGTCCTGGGTTGGCGTGGTTACACGTGGTCTGCAATTGTGAGGCCGGTTGGACGTACTGCCAAATTCTCTAAAACGACGTTGGAGGCAGCTGGTAGAGAAATGAACATTCAATTCTCTGGCAACAGTTCTGGTGGACATTCCTGCCATCAGCATGCCAACTGCACGCTCCCTCAAAACTTGAGACATCTGTGGCATTGTGTTGTGTTACAAAACCTGCACATTTTCAGAGTGGCCTTTTATTGTCCCCAGCACAAGGTGCACCTGTGTAATGATCATGCTGTTTAATCAGCTGTCAGGTGGATGGATTATCTTGGCAAAGTAGAAATACTCTCTAACAGGGATGTAAACAAATTTGTGCACAACAATTTTAGAGAAATAAGCTTTTTGTTCGTATGGAACATTTCTGGGATCTTTTATTTCAGCTCATGAAACACGGGACCAACACTTTACAATGTTACGTTTTATATTTTTGTTTCAGTGTAGTATGCTTGCTTACTTGATACATTTCTTCTTATTTTAATTTCTCGTGTGTTTTTTTTGTTCGACCTTGTTATGTCTAGTGCTACATTGATATTGATTACTGCATTGTTGGGGTTTAGAATTGGCAAGAAAGGCATTTCCCTTTTACTTTCACAGCATGTGACATTAAAACGTCAAACGTGGATGTGTAGGTGCATATAATCGCGTCACGATTTCAAGGTGTTCCATTTTCCAACTGTCCCTTTATCTGGTTTTAATTCATGTCCATTCTAGAATGCCCTTCTAGCCAATCAGAAACGAGTATTCAACAATGCTGCGGTATAAGCTCTAATATACTTGTGTGTTGCATTACTGAATATGGTGACGGCAGACCTATCATCAATGTTCCTTCAGAGTTTTTTTTTCGGCAAATTTTAGGTCTGCTGAGTGCAAACTTGCAGTACAAAAAAAATTAAAAAAAATATGAAAAAAATGAGGACAAAAAAATTCACCAAAAAAAATGCATGAAATGAAAATTAAATGTTATGTGTTATGCATTCACTACTGTAAATCGCTCTGGATAAGAGCGTCTGCTAAATGACTAAAATGTTAAATGTATACTTGAATGTTGTGAAAGTTCTGTGCAACTTTACTGTGAACACTGAGGCTGTACCCGCTTTAAGTTAGTTTTACTGTGAACACTGAGGCTGTACCTGCTTTAAGTTACAGTTTTACTGTGAACACTGAGGCTGTACCCGCTTTAAGTTACAGTTTTACTGTGAACACTGAGGCTGTACCTGCTTTAAGTTACAGTTTTACTGTGAACACTGAGGCTGTACCCGCTTTAAGTTAGTTTTACTGTGAACACTGATGCTGTACCCGCTTTAAGTTACAGTTTTACTGTGAACACTGAGGCTGTACCTGCTTTAAGTTAGTTTTACTGTGAACACTGATGCTGTACCCGCTTTAAGTTACAGTTTTACTGTGAACACTGAGGCTGTACCTGCTTTAAGTTACAGTTTTACTGTGAACACTGATGCTGTACCTGACAGTAAAAAGTCCCTGTCTGAGGTCAGTTAGGATCACCTCTTTATTTTAAGAATGTGAAATGTCAGAATAATAGTAGAGAGAATGATTTATTTCAGCTTTTATTTCTTTCATCACATTCCCACTGGGTCAGACGTTTACATACACTCAATTAGTATTTGGTAGCATTGCCTTTAAATTGTTTAACTTGAGTCAAACGTTTTGGGTAGCCTTCCACAAGCTTCCCACAATAAGTTGGGTGAATTTTGGCCCATTCCTCCTGACAGAGCTGGTGTAACTGAGTCAGGTTTGTAGGCCTCCTTGCTCGCACACGCTTTTTCAGTTCTACCCACAAATGTTCTATAGGATTGAGGTCAGGCTTTGTGATGGCCACTCCAATACCTTGACTTTGTTGTCCTTAAGCCATTTTGCCACAACTTTGGAAGCATGCTTGGGGTCATTGTCCATTTGGAAGACCCATTTTGCGACCAAGCTTTAACTTCCTGACTGATGTCTTGAGATGTTGCTTCAATATATCCACGTAATTTTCCTCCCTCATGATGCCATCTATTTTGTGAAGTGCACCAGTCCCTCCTGCAGCATAGCACCCCCACAACATGATGCTGCCACCCCCGTGCTTCACGGTTGGGATGGTGTTCTTCGGCTTGCAAGCCTCCCCCTTTTTCCTCCAAACATAACGATGGTCATTACGGCCAAACAGTTCTATTTTTGTTTCATCAGACCAGAGGACATTTCTCCAAAAAGTACGATCTTTGTCCCCATGTGCAGTTTCAAACCGTAGTCTGGCTTTTTTATGGCGGTTTTGACAACCTTTACATTGTTGAAGTCTAATGAGGAAATGTATTGTCTTCTCTTAGAATGCAGTGAGTCATAGTAAATTCTTTCAGGAAGTCCTAATTCACTGTGGTTATTAGATCAACATTGGTGAGAGGCCTCGCATTCCCTGCTATTTCCTCTTCCTCTCGGTTTACTTATTTTACACCTTTTTTCTTTTCTCTGTTCTTCTTATATCTCTCTGTCTCTCTCTTTCCTCTCTCTCTCTCTCTTTCCTCTCTGTCTCTCTCTCTCTTTTCTCTCTCTGTCTCTCTCTCTCTTTTCTCTCTCTCTCTGTCTCTCTCTCTCTGTTCTCTCTCTCTCCTCTCTGTCTCTCTCTCTTTCCTCTCTCTCTCTCTCTCTCTCTCTCTCTCTCCTGTCTCTCTCTCCTCTCTGTCTCTCTCCTTTCTCTCTCTCGCTCTCTCCTCTCTCTCTTTTCTGTCTCTCTCTCTCGGTCTCTCTCTCTCACTCTTTCTCTCTCTCTGTCTCTCTCTCTTGTCTCTCCTCTCTCTCCTCTCTCTCTCCCTCTCTCTCTCTCTCCCTCTCTCTCTCTCTCCCTCTCTCTCACTCTCTTATCTCTCTCTCTCAATTCAATTCAATTAAATTCAAGGGCTTTATTGACATGGGAAACATATGATTACATTGCCAAAGCAAGTGAAGTAGATAATAAACAATACAAATGAACAGTAAACATTACACTCACAAAAGTTCCAAAACAATAAAGACATTTCAAATGTCATATTATGTGGAAATAGTTCAAGTACAAAAGGGAAGATAAATAAACATAAATATGGTTGTATTTACAATGGTGTTTGTTCTTCACTGGTTGACCTTTTCTTGTGGCAACAGGTCACAAATCTTGCTGCTGTGATGGAACACTGTGGTATTTCACCCAGTAGATATGGGAGTTTATTAAAATCGGGTTTGTTTTCAAATTCTTTGTGGATCTGTGTAATCTGAGGGAAATATGTCTCTAATATGGTCATACATTTGACAGGAGGTTAGGAAGTGCAGCTCAGTTTCCACCTCATTTTGATGGCAGTGTGCACATAGCCTGTCTTCTCTTGAGAGCCGGGTCTGCCTACGGCAGCCTTCTCAATAGCAAGGCTATGATCACTGAGTCTGTACATAGTCAAAGCTTTCCTTAAGTTTGGGTCAGTCACAGTGGTCAGGTATTCTGCCACTGTGTACTCTCTGTTTAGGGCCAAATAGCATTCTAGTTTGCTCTGTTGTTTTGTTAATTCTTTCTAATGTGTCAAGTAATTATCTTTTTGTTTTCTCACCATTATTTTTGTCTTACTGAGATTTACTGTCAGGACCCAGGTCTGACAGAATCTGTGCAGAAGATCTAGGTGCTGCTGTAGGTCCTCCTTGGTTGGGGACAGAAGCACCAGATCATCAGCAAACAGTAGACATTTGACTCCAGATTCTAGTAGGGTGAGGCCAGGTGCTGCAGACTGTTCTAGTGCCCTCGCCAATTAGTTGATATATATGTTGAAGAGGGTGGGGTTTAAGCTGCATCCCTGTCTCACCCCACGGCCCTGTTGGAAGAAATGTGTGTGTTTTTTGCCAATTTTAACATGTATTTTACAAGGTCGTATGTTATTTCCCCCCAACACCACTTCCCATCAGTTTATACAGCAGACCCTCAGACCCTCAGACCAAATTGGGTCAAAAGCTTTTTTTAAATCAACAAAGCATGAGAAGACTTTGCCTTTGTTTTGGTTTGTTTGTCAGTTAGGGTGTGCAGGGTGAGTACGTGGTCTGTCGTACGGTAAATTGGTAAAAAGCCAATTTGACATTTGCTCAGGACATTGTTTTCACTTAGGAAATGTACGAGTCTGCTGTTAATGATAATGCAGAGGATTTTCCCAAGGTTGCTGTTGACGCATATCCCACATAGTTATTGGGGTCAAATTTGTCTCTACTTTTGTGGATTGAGGTGATCAGTCCTTGGTTCCAAATATTGGGGAAGATGCCAAAGCTGAGGATGATGTTAAAGAGTTTTAGTATAGCCAATTGGAAGTTGTGGTCTGTATATTCTCATCATTTCATTGAGGATACCATCAACACCACAGGCCTTTTTGGGTTGGAGGGTTTGTATCTTGTCCTGTAGTTCATTCAATGTCATTGGAGAATCCAGTGGGTTCAGGTAGTCTTCAATAGTTGATTCTAAGATTTGTATTTGATGGTGAGGTCAAAAGTTTACAACCCCTGGTCATTCAAGGGATTTTCGTTATTTTTACTATTTTCTACATTGTATAGTAATAGTGAAGACCACAAAACAATGAAATAACACATATGGAATCATGTAGTAACCAAAAAAAAGTGTATTTTATATATATTTTATATTTGAGATACTTGAAATAGCCAGCCTTTGCTTTGATGACAGCTTTGTACCCTCTTGGGGGGCCTATATAGGGTGTGGCCAGGGTTTGCTTGGGGTGGTTTTAGCTGGTTGGGGTGTGGCTGGTGATGCTGTGGTCTGGGTGTTGGTCCTCTTGGCGTGGGTTCTCTCAGTACAGGTCCTTCAGGAGGGGGTCTGGGAGGGGGTGAGGGGGTCTCGCTGGTCTGGGCTGGGTGTCCGTTGCTCTGTTGCTCCTGTGTGAGGTGCTGGGTCTACGGTTGAGGGTGACGTCCTTCATGGTCCTGGAAAAAGTTGGGATTTGCTGCCTTGTAGAGGTGGACTTTGTCTTAAACACTGTTCAAGTTCTCTTTCTCTCTCCTCTCTTTCTCTACTCTGTCTCTCTCCTCTCTACTCTATCTGTCTCTCTCCTCTATCTGTCTCTCTCCTCTCTCTCTCTCTCTCTCTCTCTCTCTCTCTTGCTTTCTCTCCTCTCTACTCTCTTTCTCTCTATCTCCTCTCTCTGTCTCTCTCCTCTCTTTCTCTCTCTTTCTCTCTCTCTCTACTCTCTACTCTCTTTGTCTCTCTCTCTTGCTTTCTCTCTCCTCTCTGTCTCTCTCCTCTCTACTCTTCTCTCGCTCTCTCTCAATTCAATGTAAGGGTTTTATTGGCATGGGAAACATATGTTTACATTGCCAAAGCAAGTAGATAATAAACAAAAGTGAAATATACAATCAAATGTTTACAGTAAACATTACACAAAAGTTCCAAAAGAATAAAGACATTTCAATTGTCATATTATGCCTATATACAGTGTTGTAATGATGTGCAAATAGTTCAAGTATTCTCTTGAGAGCCAGGTCTGCCTTCGGCTGCCTTTCTAAATAGCAAGGCTATGCTCTCTCTCTCTCTCCGCTCTCTGTCTCTCTCCTCTCTCCTTCACTCTCTCCTCTCTCTCTCTCTCCCCCTCCTCTCTGTGTCTCTCTCGCTCTCATCTTTCCTCTCTTTCTCCTCTCTGTCTCAATCTCCTGTCTCTCTCTCCTGGCTCTCCCCCTCCCTCTTTCTCTACTCTCTCCTCTCTGTCTCTCTCCTTTCTCTCTCTCTTTCCTCTCTCTCTGTCTCTGCCTCCCTTCCTTTTCTCCGTGCCCCACGTCGCGACTCTCCGTGTGAGCCTGTGAGAGGGAGACTTTGAAATGAGACATGCCTAGGACATCACAGAGGAGACTGGGCACTCAGAGACGAGCTGGCTTGATTTATAAGAGGACAGGGAGAGGGGGAATGTTTTGAGAGGTGCACAAGGCCACAAGGTCCTCCATTAGTACCCTGACCTCTGATAGAGGGCCCATCGGAGGAGAATGGGGGAGGGGATGGAAGACATGGGGAAATGGAGGGATGGAAGGAGAGATGACATGGGGGATGGAAAGAGAGATGGCATGGAAGGAGAGTGGACAAGGGGTGATGGAAGGAGAGAGGACATGGGGGGATGGAAGGAGAGATTACATGGGGGATGGAAGGAGAGATTACATGGGGGATGGAAGGAGGGAGGACATGGGGGATGGAAGGAGGGAGGACATGGGGGATGGAAGGAGAGAGGACATGGGGGGATGGAAGGTGGGAGGACATGGGGGATGGAAGGAGAGAGGACATGGGGGATGGAAGGAGAGAGGACAAGGGGGGATGGAAGGAGAGAGGACATGGGGGGATGGAAGGAGAGAGGACATGGGGGGGATGGAAGGAGAGAGGACATGGGGGATGGAAGGGGGGTCTTACTTTAATTCTGAGATCTGCTGTCACCACAGTAGAAGAAGACAACCTGGTCCAGAGCTGTGTCCTGGTCCAGAGCTGTGTCCTGGTCCAGAGCTGTGTCTGGGTCCAGAGCTGTGTCCTGGTCCAGAGCTGTGTCCTGGTCCAGAGCTGTGTCCTGGTCCAGAGCTGTGTCCTGGTCCAGAGCTGTGTCCTGGTCCAGAGCTGTGTCCGGGTCCAGAGCTGTGTTTTACCTGATGCTTTTATTTTATTTTCCCTTTATTTAACCAGGTTAGGCTAGTAGAGAACAAGTCCTTTATTTAACCAGGTAGGCTAGTAGAGAACAAGTCCTTTATTTAACCAGGTAGGCTAGTTGAGAACAAGTCCTTTATTTAACCAGGTAGGCTAGTAGAGAACAAGTCCTTTATTTAACCAGGTAGGCCAGTTGAGAACAAGTCCTTTATTTAACCAGGTAGGCTAGTAGAGAACAAGTCCTTTATTTAACCAGGTAGGCTAGTTGAGAACAAGTCCTTTATTTAACCAGGTAGGCTAGTAGAGAACAAGTCCTTTATTTAACCAGGTAGGCTAGTTGAGAACAAGTCCTTTATTTAACCAGGTAGGCTAGTAGAGAACAAGTCCTTTATTTAACCAGGTAGGCTAGTTGAGAACAAGTCCTTTATTTAACCAGGTAGGCCAGTTGAGAACAAGTCCTTTATTTAACCAGGTAGGCTAGTAGAGAACAAGTCCTTTATTTAACCAGGTGGCTAGTAGAGAACAAGTCCTTTATTTAACCAGGTAGGCTAGTTGAGAACAAGTCCTTTATTTAACCAGGTAGGCTAGTAGAGAACAAGTCCTTTATTTAACCAGGTAGGCTAGTTGAGAACAAGTCCTTTATTTAACCAGGTAGGCCAGTTGAGAACAAGTCCTTTATTTAACCAGGTAGGCTAGTAGAGAACA
Organism: Salmo salar; assembly: GCF_965601325.2. Taxonomy (NCBI): domain Eukaryota; kingdom Metazoa; phylum Chordata; class Actinopteri; order Salmoniformes; family Salmonidae; genus Salmo; species Salmo salar. Next base: position 87,319,854 of record NC_138309.1, on the reverse strand, counting down.
AGTCCTTTATTTAACCAGGTAGGCCAGTTGAGAACAAGTCCTTTATTTAACCAGGTAGGCTAGTAGAGAACAAGTCCTTTATTTAACCAGGTAGGCCAGTTGAGAACAAGTCCTTTATTTAACCAGGTGGCTAGTAGAGAACAAGTCCTTTATTTAACCAGGTAGGCCAGTTGAGAACAAGTCCTTTATTTAACCAGGTAGGCCAGTTGAGAACAAGTCCTTTATTTAACCAGGTAGGCCAGTTGAGAACAAGTCCTTTATTTAACCAGGTAGGCCAGTTGAGAACAAGTCCTTTATTTAACCAGGTAGGCTAGTAGAGAACAAGTCCTTTATTTAACCAGGTAGGCTAGTTGAGAACAAGTCCTTTATTTAACCAGGTAGGCTAGTAGAGAACAAGTCCTTTATTTAACCAGGTAGGCTAGTTGAGAACAAGTCCTTTATTTAACCAGGTAGGCCAGTTGAGAACAAGTCCTTTATTTAACCAGGTAGGCTAGTAGAGAACAAGTCCTTTATTTAACCAGGTAGGCCAGTTGAGAACAAGTCCTTTATTTAACCAGGTAGGCTAGTAGAGAACAAGTCCTTTATTTAACCAGGTAGGCCAGTTGAGAACAAGTCCTTTATTTAACCAGGTGGCTAGTAGAGAACAAGTCCTTTATTTAACCAGGTAGGCCAGTTGAGAACAAGTCCTTTATTTAACCAGGTAGGCCAGTTGAGAACAAGTCCTTTATTTAACCAGGTAGGCCAGTTGAGAACAAGTCCTTTATTTAACCAGGTAGGCTAGTTGAGAACAAGTCCTTTATTTAACCAGGTGGCTAGTAGAGAACAAGTCCTTTATTTAACCAGGTAGGCCAGTTGAGAACAAGTCCTTTATTTAACCAGGTAGGCTAGTAGAGAACAAGTCCTTTATTTAACCAGGTAGGCCAGTTGAGAACAAGTCCTTTATTTAACCAGGTGGCTAGTAGAGAACAAGTCCTTTATTTAACCAGGTAGGCCAGTTGAGAACAAGTCCTTTATTTAACCAGGTAGGCTAGTAGAGAACAAGTCCTTTATTTAACCAGGTAGGCCAGTTGAGAACAAGTCCTTTATTTAACCAGGTAGGCCAGTTGAGAACAAGTCCTTTATTTAACCAGGTAGGCCAGTTGAGAACAAGTCCTTTATTTAACCAGGTAGGCCAGTTGAGAACAAGTCCTTTATTTAACCAGGTAGGCCAGTTGAGAACAAGTCCTTTATTTAACCAGGTAGGCCAGTTGAGAACAAGTCCTTTATTTAACCAGGTAGGCTAGTTGAGAACAAGTCCTTTATTTAACCAGGTAGGCCAGTTGAGAACAAGTCCTTTATTTAACCAGGTAGGCCAGTTGAGAACAAGTCCTTTATTTAACCAGGTAGGCCAGTTGAGAACAAGTCCTTTATTTAACCAGGTAGGCCAGTTGAGAACAAGTCCTTTATTTAACCAGGTAGGCTAGTTGAGAACAAGTCCTTTATTTAACCAGGTAGGCTAGTTGAGAACAAGTCCTTTATTTAACCAGGTAGGCTAGTTGAGAACAAGTCCTTTATTTAACCAGGTAGGCTAGTTGAGAACAAGTCCTTTATTTAACCAGGTAGGCCAGTTGAGAACAAGTCCTTTATTTAACCAGGTAGGCTAGTTGAGAACAAGTCCTTTATTTAACCAGGTAGGCCAGTTGAGAACAAGTTCTCATTTACAACTGCGACCTGGTCAAGATAAAGCAAAGCAGTTCGACACAAACAACAACACAGAGTTACACATGGAATAAACAAACGTACAGTCAATAACACAATAGAGAAATATATATGCAGTGTCTGCAAATGAGGTAAGATAAGGGAGGTAAGGTAATAAATAGGCCGTAGTGGCGAAATAATTACAATTTAGCAATTAAACACTGTAATGATAGATGTGCAGAAGATTAATGTGCAAGTAGAGATACTGGGGTGCAAAGGAGCAAGATAAATAAATAAATACAGTATGGGGATGAGGTAGGTAGATAGATGGGCTGTTTAACGATGGGCTATGTACAGGTGCAGTGATCTGTGAGCTGCTCTGACAGCTGGTGCTTAAAGCTAGTGAGGGAGATATGAGTCTCCAGCTTCAGAGATTTTTGCAGTTCGTTCCAGTCACTGGCAGCAGAGAACTGGAAGGAGAGGCGGCCAAAGGAGGAATTGGCTTTGAGGATGACCAGTGAAATATACCTGCTGGAGCACGTGCTACAGGTGGGTGCTGCTATGGTGACCTGGTGCTGCTATGGTGACCAGTGAGCTGAGATAAGGCGGGGCTTTACCTAGCAAAGACTTATAGATGACCTGGAACCAGTGGGTTTGGCGACAAATATGAAGCGAGGACCAGCCAACAAGAGTGTGCAGGTCACAGTGGTGGCTACGCTCCTCCTCCTCCTCCTCCTTGCTTCACTCCTTTCCCCTCTCCTCTCCATTTAACTGTTCTCCTTTTTTCTGTTTTACTGTTCTGTAGTTTTATAGTTCTCACTAGCAGTAGTTTTATAGTTCTCACTAGCAGTAGTTTTATAGTTCTCACTAGCAGTAGTTTTATAGTTCTCACTAGCAGTAGTTTTATAGTTCTCACTAGCAGTAGTTTTATAGTTCTCACTAGCAGTAGTTTTATAGTTCTCACTAGCAGTAGTTTTATAGTTCTCACTAGCAGTAGTTTTATAGTTCTCACTAGCAGTAGTTGTATAGTTCTCACTAGCAGTAGTTTTATAGTTCTCACTAGCAGTAGTTTTATAGTTCTCACTAGCAGTAGTTTTATAGTTCTCACTAGCAGTAGTTTTATAGTTCTCACTAGCAGTAGTTTTATAGTTCTCACTAGCAGTAGTTTTATAGTTCTCACTAGCAGTAGTTTTATAGTTCTCACTAGCAGTAGTTTTATAGTTCGCAGTAGTTTTATAGTTCTCCCTAGCAGTAGTTTTATAGTTCTCAGTAGCAGTAGTTTTATAGTTCTCACTAGCAGTAGTTTTATAGTTCTCACTAGCAGTAGTTTTATAGTTCTCACTAGCAGTAGTTTTATAGTTCTCACTAGCAGTAGTTTTATAGTTCTCACTAGCAGTAGTTTTATAGTTCTCCCTAGCAGTAGTTTTATAGTTCTCACTAGCAGTAGTTTTATAGTTCATCCTAGCAGTAGTTTTATAGTTCTCACTAGCAGTAGTTTTATAGTTCTCACTAGCAGTAGTTTTATAGTTCTCACTAGCAGTAGTTGTATAGTTCTCACTAGCAGTAGTTTTATAGTTCTCACTAGCAGTAGTTTTATAGTTCTCACTAGCAGTAGTTTTATAGTTCTCCCTAGCAGTAGTTTTATAGTTCTCACTAGCAGTAGTTGTATAGTTCTCACTAGCAGTAGTTGTATAGTTCTCACTAGCAGTAGTTTTATAGTTCTCACTAGCAGTAGTTTTATAGTTCTCACTAGCAGTAGTTGTATAGTTCTCACTAGCAGTAGTTTTATAGTTCTCACTAGCAGTAGTTTTACAGTTCTCCCTAGCAGTAGTTTTATAGTTCTCACTAGCAGTAGTTTTACAGTTCTCACTAGCAGTAGTTTTATAGTTCATCCTAGCAGTAGTTGTATAGTTCTCAGTAGCAGTAGTTGTATAGTTCTCAGTAGCAGTAGTTTTATAGTTCTCCCTAGCAGTAGTTTTATAGTTCTCCCTAGCAGTAGTTTTATAGTTCTCACTAGCAGTAGTTTTATAGTTCTCCCTAGCAGTAGTTTTATAGTTCTCACTAGCAGTAGTTTTATAGTTCTCACTAGCAGTAGTTTTATAGTTCGCAGTAGTTTTATAGTTCTCCCTAGCAGTAGTTTTATAGTTCTCACTAGCAGTAGTTTTATAGTTCTCAGTAGCAGTAGTTTTATAGTTCTCACTAGCAGTAGTTTTATAGTTCTCCCTAGCAGTAGTTTTATAGTTCTCACTAGCAGTAGTTTTATAGTTCTCACTAGCAGTAGTTTTATAGTTCTCACTAGCAGTAGTTTTATAGTTCTCACTAGCAGTAGTTTTATAGTTCTCACTAGCAGTAGTTTTATAGTTCTCACTAGTTGTAGTTTTATAGTTCTCCCTAGCAGTAGTTTTATAGTTCTCCCTAGCAGTAGTTTTATAGTTCTCAGTAGCAGTAGTTTTATAGTTCTCCCTAGCAGTAGTTTTACAGTTCTCCCTAGCAGTAGTTTTATAGTTCTCCCTAGCAGTAGTTTTATAGTTCTCACTAGCAGTAGTTTTACAGTTCTCACTAGCAGTAGTTTTACAGTTCTCCCTAGCAGTAGTTTTACAGTTCTCCCTAGCAGTAGTTTTATAGTTCTCCCTAGCAGTAGTTTTATAGTTCTCCCTAGCAGTAGTTTTACAGTTCTCCCTAGCAGTAGTTTTATAGTTCTCACTAGCAGTAGTTTTACAGTTCTCCCTAGCAGTAGTTTTATAGTTCTCCCTAGCAGTAGTTTTATAGTTCTCCCTAGCAGTAGTTTTACAGTTCTCCCTAGCAGTAGTTTTACAGTTAGGCATTTTAGAGCTTGTAAAAACCACACAGAAGATGAGTTAGACACAGTGAGGTTAAAAAAAGCTCTCTCCCTGTAGAGTCAAGTCCTTGCAGGAGAGAAGACATTTCAGGTGGAAGGTAGAATAAGAATAAGGTTTTTATGCATTTCTTTTTAGCTGAGACCACAGTGTCTTTAATAGATGAGCATGAACACATCAATAAACAATCACAATACACCAAAAACTAAAAAAAAACACAATTATATTCTTCAATAAAAAGGCCCTCAAACATCCGCCAACCTGAAGACCTTTTGGAGGTCATTCCAACAACAAAAACTAATAGCAGGTTTACCTTACTGGGTGGTGATTGAAGGGATATCCAGGTTTAGCCATCCCCGAGTCCTGGTCTGGTAACTGGGTGGTGATTGAAGGGATATCCAGGTTTAGCCATCCCCGAGTCCTGGTCTGGTAACTGGGTGGTGATTGAAGGGCTGTCCAGGTTTAGCCATCCCCGAGTCCTGGTCTGGTAACTGGGTGGTGATTGAAGCGCTGTCCAGGTTTAGCCATCCCTGAGTCCTGGTCTGGTAACTGGGTGGTGATTGAAGCGCTGTCCAGGTTTAGCCATCCCTGAGTCCTGGTCTGGTAACTGGGTGGTGATTGAAGGGCTGTCCAGGTTAGCCATCCCTGAGTCCTGGTCTGGTAACTGGGTGGTGATTGAAGGGCTGTCCAGGTTTAGCCATCCCTGAGTCCTGGTCTGGTAACTGGGTGGTGATTGAAGGGATATCCAGGTTAGCCATCCCTGAGTCCTGGTCTGGTAACTGGGTGGTGATTGAAGGGCTGTCCAGGTTTAGCCATCCCTGAGTCCTGGTCTGGTAACTGGGTGGTGATTGAAGGGATATCCAGGTTTAGCCATCCCTGAGTCCTGGTCTGGTAACTGGGTGGTGATTGAAGGGCTGTCCAGGTTAGCCATCCCTGAGTGCTGGTCTGGTAACTGGGTGGTGATTGAAGGGATATCCAGGTTTAGCCATCCCTGAGTCCTGGTCTGGTAACTGGGTGGTGATTGAAGGGATATCCAGGTTTAGCCATCCCTGAGTCCTGGTCTGGTAACTGGGTGGTGATTGAAGGGCTGTCCAGGTTTAGCCATCCCCGAGTCCTGGTCTGGTAACTGGGTGGTGATTGAAGGGCTGTCCAGGTTTAGCCATCCCTGAGTCCTGGTCTGGTAACTGGGTGGTGATTGAAGGGCTGTCCAGGTTAGCCATCCCTGAGTCCTGGTCTGGTAACTGGGTGGTGATTGAAGGGCTGTCCAGGTTTAGCCATCCCCGAGTCCTGGTCTGGTAACTGGGTGGTGATTGAAGGGCTGTCCAGGTTAGCCATCCCTGAGTCCTGGTCTGGTAACTGGGTGGTGATTGAAGGGCTGTCCAGGTTTAGCCATCCCCGAGTCCTGGTCTGGTAACTGGTTGGTGATTGAAGGGCTGTCCAGGTTTAGCCATCCCTGAGTCCTGGTCTGGTAACTGGGTGGTGATTGAAGGGCTGTCCAGGTTTAGCCATCCCTGAGTCCTGGTCTGGTAACTGGGTGGTGATTGAAGGGCTGTCCAGGTTTAGCCATCCCTGAGTCCTGGACTGGTAACTGGGTGGTGATTGAAGGGCTGTCCAGGGTTAGCCATCCCTGAGTCCTGGTCTGGTAACTTATATGTCTGAAGCTTAAAAATTAGGTAAGGTATGGCGGACGTTTATGCAAGAGGGCTTTATTGACAAAAAGAGTGCAATGCATCGATCTACGAACCTTCAAGGAGGATAACGAATAAAATGTGAGGCAGCTGGTAAAACCCCACAGCAGAACAGTTTAGTAGAACTGACAGAACAGTTTAGTAGAGCTAACAGAACAGTTTAGTAGAGCTAACAGAACAGTTTAGTAGAGCTAACAGAACAGTTTAGTAGAGCTGGCAGAAAAGTTTAGTAGAGCTGGCAGAACAGTTTAGTAGAGCTAACAGAGCTAACAGAACAGTTTAGTAGAGCTAACAGAACAGTTTAGTAGAGCTGGCAGAACAGTTTAGTAGAGCTAACAGAGCTAACAGAACAGTTTAGTAGAGCTAACAGAACAGTTTAGTAGAGCTAACAGAACAGTTTAGTAGAGCTGGCAGAAAAGTTTAGTAGAGCTGGCAGAACAGTTTAGTAGAGCTGTGACAGAACAGTTTAGTAGAGCTGACAGAACAGTTTAGTAGAGCTGACAGAACAGTTTAGTAGAGCTAACAGAGCTAACAGAACAGTTTAGTAGAGCTAACAGAACAGTTTAGTAGAGCTGGCAGAACAGTTTAGTAGAGCTAACAGAACAGTTTAGTAGAGCTGGCAGAAAAGTTTAGTAGAGCTAACAGAGCTAACAGAACAGTTTAGTAGAGCTAACAGAACAGTTTAGTAGAGCTAACAGAACAGTTTAGTAGAGCTAACAGAACAGTTTAGTAGAGCTAACAGAACAGTTTAGTAGAGCTGGCAGAACAGTTTAGTAGAGCTAACAGAGCTAACAGAACAGTTTAGTAGAGCTAACAGAGCTAACAGAACAGTTTAGTAGAGCTAACAGAACAGTTTAGTAGAGCTAACAGAACAGTTTAGTAGAGCTAACAGAACAGTTTAGTAGAGCTAACAGAACAGTTTAGTAGAGCTAACAGAACAGTTTAGTAGAGCTGGCAGAAAAGTTTAGTAGAGCTGGCAGAACAGTTTAGTAGAGCTGGCAGAACAGTTTAGTAGAGCTAACAGAACAGTTTAGTAGAGCTAACAGAACAGTTTAGTAGAGCTAACAGAACAGTTTAGTAGAGCTAACAGAACAGTTTAATAGAGCTAACAGAACAGTTTAGTAGAGCTAACAGAACAGTTTAGTAGAGCTGACAGAACAGTTTAGTAGAGCTGGCCCGGCACCACACAGGAAGTAGAAGAGCTGCTACAACCAGTCCTGGGTGGAGAGGAGGGAAGTCATTTCAATAGGAAATACATCATAGGAATTATAGTACCTTTCTCGTTGTGATTATAACAGAGTCTGTTATCTTCCTGTGATTTCATTACAGGGCTGGTTATTATGTATCCGTAATGAGATCTGGTGACATTTTACCCAGAGTCTAACTCAGTCAGCCAGCCAAATGACAGCTTTGTACTGTGGAGAGATTATGGTGCCAGCGATCAAATCTTCAACAGATACCCATCTCTCTGTTTCTCATAACTAAATCTGTGTTTTCTCATAACCGGCCCTTATTATAGCTAACATGCAGTGCATTCGGTATGTATTCAGACCTCTGGACTTCTTCCAAATTTTGTTACGTTACGACCTTATTCTAAAATTAATTAAGTTCATTGTTTTCCTCATCAATCTACACACAATACCCCATAATGACATCACAATACCCCATAATGACATCACAATACCCCATAATGACCTCACAGTACCCCATAATGATATCACAGTACCCCATAATGACAAAGTGAAAACAGGTTTTTAGAAATGTTTTCACATTTATACAAAATATATATATATATTTTTTTTTTATGTATTTACATATGTATTCAGACCCTGTGCTATGAGACTCAAAATGGATCTTGATTGACCTGTGGTTAATTTGATTGATTGGACATGATTTGGAAAGGCACACACCTGTCTATATAAGGTCCCACATTTGACAGTGCATGTCAGAGCAAAAACCAAGCCACGAGGTTGAAGGAATTGTCCGTAGAGCTCAGAGACAGGATTGTGTCGAGGCACAGATCTGGGGAAGGGTACCAAAAAATGTCTGCAGTATTGAAGGTCCCCAAGAACACAGTGGCCTCCATCATTCTTAAATGGAAGAAGTTTGGAACCACCAAGACTCTTCCTAGAGCTGGCCGCGGGTCCAAACTGAGCAATCGGAGAAGGGCTTTGGTCAGTGAGGTGACCAAGAAACCGATGGTCACTCTGACAGAGCTCCAGAGTTCCTCTGTGGAGATGGGAGAACCTTCCAGAAGGACAACCATCTCTGCAGCACTCCACCAATCAGGTATTTATGGTAGAGTGGCCAGACGGAAGCAACTCCTCAGTGAAAGGCAAATGACAGCCCACTTGGAGTTTGCCAAAAGGCACCTAAAGGACTCTCAGACCATGAGAAACAAGATTCTCTGGTCTGATGAAACCAAGATTGAAGTCTTTGGCCTGAATGCCAAGCATCATGTCTGAAGGAAACCTGGCACCACCTCTACGGTGAAGCGTGGTGGTGGCAGCATCATGCTGTGGGGATGTTTTTCAGCAGCAGGGACTGGGAAACTAGTCAGGATCGAGGGAAAGATTAACAGAGAAAAGTACAGAGAGATCCTTGATGAAAACCTGCTCCAGAGCGCTCAGGACCTCAGACTGGGGTGAAGGTTCACCTTCCGTACAGAGAGATCCTTGATGAAAACCTGCTCCAGAGCGCTCAGGACCTCAGACTGGGGTGAAGGTTCACCTTCCAACAGGACAATGACCCTAAGCACACAGCCAAGACAACGCAGGAGTGGCTTCGGGACAAGTCTCTGAATGTCCTTGAGTGGCCCACCCAGACCCCGGACTTGAACCCGATCAAACATTACTGGAGAGACCTGAAAATAGCTGTGCAGCAACGCTCCCCATCCAACCTGACAGAGTTTGAGAGGATCTGCAGAGAAGAATGGGAGAATAGAACAGAACACTGTTCACTAGGAGATAGAACAGAACACTGTGGAGATAGAACAGAACACTGTCCACTAGGAAATAGAACAGAACACTGTCCACTAGGAGATAGAACAGAACACTGTCCACTAGGAGATAGAACAGAACACCGTCCACTAGGAGATAGAACAGAACACTGTCCACTAGGAGATAGAACAGAACACTGTCCACTAGGAGATAGAACAGAACACTGTCCACTAGGAGATAGAACAGAACACTGTCCACTAGGAGATAGAACAGAACACTGTCCACTAGGAGATAGAACAGAACACTGTTCACTAGGAGATAGAACAGAACACTGTCCACTAGGAGATAGAACAGAACACTGTGCACTAGGAGATAGAACAGAACACTGTCCACTAGGAGATAGAACAGAACACTGTTCACTAGGAGATAGAACAGAACACTGTCCACTAGGAGATAGAACAGAACACTGTCCACTAGGAGATAGAACAGAACACTGTCCACTAGGAGATAGAACACTGTTCACTAGGAGATAGAACAGAACACTGTCCACTAGGAGATAGAACAGAACACTGTCCACTAGGAGATAGAACAGAACACTGTCCACTAGGAGATAGAACAGAACACTGTCCACTAGGAGATAGAACAGAACACTGTCCACTAGGAAATAGAACAGAACACTGTTCACTAGGAGATAGAACAGAACACTGTCCACTAGGAGATAGAACAGAACACTGTCCACTAGGAGATAGAACAGAACACTGTGGAGATAGAACAGAACACTGTCCACTAGGAGATAGAACAGAACACTGTCCACTAGGAGATAGAACAGAGATGAATGTCTTTCACAAGACTAGTCCTAGTGTTCCCCTGGTCTACGTTAGTGTGTAAAGACTAAACTCATTCCATGTAACACACACACAGTCCATCAAGACTAAACTCATTCCATGTAACACACACACACAGTCCATCAAGACTAAACTCATTCCATGTAACACACACACACAGTCCATCAAGACTAAACTCATTCCATGTAACACACACACAGTCCATCAAGACTAAACTCATTCCAGATAGCTGGTCTTTGTATCTATAGCAGGTTGGTTTAGGGATGTTCTGTGTCATGCCCTGCCGCCTTTAACCTCTATGGGCTAGGTGGGATGCTCTGTGTCATGCCCTGCCGCCTTTAACCTCTATGGGCTAGGTGGGATGCTCTGTGTCATGCCCTGCCGCCTTTAACCTCTATGGGCTAGGTGGGATGCTCTGTGTCATGCCCTGCCGCCTTTAACCTCTATGGGCTAGGTGGGATGCTCTGTGTCATGCCCTGCCGCCTTTAACCTCTATGGGCTAGGTGGGATGCTCTGTGTCATGCCCTGCCGCCTTTAACCTCTATGGGCTAGGTGGGATGCTCTGTGTCATGCCCTGCCGCCTTTAACCTCTATGGGCTAGGTGGGATGCTCTGTGTCATGCCCTGCCGCCTTTAACCTCTATGGGCTAGGTGGGATGCTCTGTGTCATGCCCTGCCGCCTTTAACCTCTATGGGCTAGGTGGGATGCTCTGTGTCATGCCCTGCCGCCTTTAACCTCTATGGGCTAGGTGGGATGCTCTGTGTCATGCCCTGCCACCTTTAACCTCTATGGGCTAGGTGGGATGCTCTGTGTCATGCCCTGCCGCCTTTAACCTCTATGGGCTAGGTGGGATGCTCTGTGTCATGCCCTGCCGCCTTTAACCTCTATGGGCTAGGTGGGATGCTTGCGTCCCACCTACTCAACAGCCAGTGTAATCCCGTGGTGCGATATTCAAATTCCTCAAAAATGCAAAAACTTCAATTTTTCAAACATATGACTATTTTACACCATTTTAAAGACAAGACTCTCGTTAATCTAACCACACTGTCCGGTTTCAAAAAGGCTTTACAACGAAAGCAAAACATTAGATTATGTCAGCAGAGTACCCAGCCAGAAATAATCAGACACCCATTTTTCAAGCTAGCATATAATGTCACATAAACCCAAACCACAGCTAAATGTAGCACTAACCTTTGATGATCTTCATCAGATGACAACCCTAGGACATTATGTTATACAATACATGCAAGTTTTGTTCAATCAAGTTCATATTTATATCAAAAAACAGCTTTTTACATTAGCATGTGACTAGCATGTGACTAGCATTCCCATCGAACACTGCCGGTGAATTTACTAAATTACTCACGATAAACGTTCACAAAAAGCATAACAATTATTTTAAGAATTATAGATACAGAACTCCTCTATGCACTCGATATGTCCGATTTTAAAATAGCTTTTCGGTGAAAGCACATTTTGCAATATTCTCAGTAGATAGCCCGGCATCACAGGGCTTGCTATTTAGACACCCAGCAAGTTTAGCACTCACCAAAGTCAGATTTACTATAAGAAAAATGTTATTACCTTTGCTGTCTTCGTCAGAATGCACTCTCAGGACTTCTACTTCAATAACAAATGTTGGTTTGGTCCAAAATAATCCATCGTTATATCCAAATAGCGGCGTTTTGTTCGCGCGTTCAAGACACTATCCGAAAGGGTAAATAAGGGTGACGAGCATGGCGCAATTCTTGACAAAAAATGTCTAAATATTCCATTACCGTACTTCGAAGCATGTCAACCGCTGTTTAAAATCAATCTTTATGCCATTTTTCTCATAAAAAAGCGATAATATTCCGACCGGGTATCTGCGTTTAGGTAAACAGACAAAAGAAAATAAAGCATGGGGTCGACTCGGGCACACACCTAAGCCCATAGTACTCTGATCGGCCACTTGCCAAACGAGATAAAGTGTTTCAGCCAGAGGCTGCCTCGATATCGTTCAGCTTTTTCCCGGGCTCTGAGAGCCTATGGGAGCCGTAGGAAGTGTCACGTTATAGCAAAGATCCTCAGTCTTCAATAAAAAGAGCCAAGATGAAACACAACTTGTCAGACAGGCCACTTCTTGCATGGAATCTTCTCAGGTTTTGGCCTGCCATATGAGTTCTGTTATACTCACAGACACCATTCAAACAGTTTTAGAAACTCTAGGGTGTTTTCTATCCAAAGCCAATAATTATATATATATTCTAGTTACTGGGCAGGAGTAGTAACCAGATTAAATCGGGTACGTTTTTTATCCAGCCGTGTCAATACTGCCCCCTAGCCCTAACAGGTTAAACCAACGCTGTAATAACATTACACTAACTTTGTAACAAGACCCATGTTCTCAGGGCTAAGGCCTTTCACTTCTCCCTAATGTCGATGACATGCAATGCAGAGCGTCTTTGTTCCCCCAGCTCTAAAACTTTTCATCAGCCTGTTCAGAGGTTCCTCCAGTCTGTTACAATAAGACATGTTTAGTGTGTTTGTGTATGTTGCACCTTTCACAATGCAGAGCTTCTTTGTCCACTTCCGTCAGATCTAAACCTCCATCTTGTCCCACTCTCACCAGACCTAAACCTCCATCTTGTCCCACTCTCCACCAGACCTAAACCTCCATCTTGTCCCACTCTCACCAGACCTAAACCTCCATCTTGTCCCACTCTCACCAGACCTAAACCTCCATCTTGTCCCACTCTCACCAGACCTAAACCTCCATCTTGTCCCACTCTCACCAGACCTAAACCTACATCTTGTCCCACTCTCACCAGACCTAAACCTCCATCTTGTCCCACTCTCACCAGACCTAAACCTCCATCTTGTCCCACTCTCCACCAGACCTAAACCTCCATCTTGTCCCACTCTCACCAGACCTAAACCTCCATCTTGTCCCACTCTCACCAGACCTAAACCTCCATCTTGTCCCACTCTCACCAGATCTAAACCTCCATCTTGTCCCACTCTCACCAGACCTAAACCTCCATCTTGTCCCACTCTCACCAGACCTAAACCTCCATCTTGTCCCACTCTCCACCAGACCTAAACCTCCATCTTGTCCCACTCTCCACCAGACCTAAACCTCCATCTTGTCCCACTCTCCACCAGACCTAAACCTCCATCTTGTCCCACTTCCAGCTGATGTTTTCAGGCTCCACTTGGGAGTGGATAACAGCTGATGTTTTCAGGCTCCACTTGGGAGTGGATAACAGCTGATGTTTTCAGGCTCCACTTGGGAGTGGATAACAGCACTGTATCTGTGACCAACAGATGTATACAGTCATGTGAAATCCATAGATGAGGACCTAATGAATTTATTTCAATTGACTGATTTCCTTATATGAACTGTAACTCAGTAAATTCTTTGAAATTGTTGCATGTTGCGTTTTATATATATTTTTTCTATGTAATTCCACACATATACTGTTAGTAGGCTATATGTAAAGACCAGATTAAATGGAAAATAGTCTGATGGGTGAGAATATTATCAAGTGCTTGTCAAATTATGAATGAGAGACTGATGAAGTGTGTTCAGCCTGCACAAGAAACAAAGCAAGCCACATGTTTCCTTGGAAATTGTTCGGGGGAAAAATATCCTTTTGTATTTTATTCAGCTATGTTCAATTGTGTTGTTCTAACTATAAAATAATATAAAATAAGCAGATCTTCCATGTCAAATTAACTAGTGTAGCCCCACAGCCATATGGCATAGCCAGATCAGATGCTGTTCTGTTCTTCTGAAATAGGCAACATTTTCTTCATATCATAATGTTCCTTTAGACCTGCCTAAAATACATCATGGATTTATTGTGACGTAGGTATTGGTAGGCTATTTTAAAATATTGTTTTATATTATATTTTTCACGTCCTGACCAGTAAAGGGGTCATTTGTCATTGTAGTATGGTCAGGGCGTGGCAGGGGGTGGTGTTGTTTCTGTGTGTTTTGAGGTTTGTTTCCAGGGGATATGTTCTAGTTTTCTTTTTCTATGTTTATTTTCTAATGTGTGGCCGAGTATGGTTTCCAATCAGAGGCAGGTGTCTTTCGTTGTCTCTAATTGGAGGCCATACTTAGGCAGCCTGTTTTTTCCTTTGGGTTTTGTGGGTAGTTGTTTTCGGTATAGCCTATGTGCCTTATGGAACTGTTGTTTGTCGGTTTGTTATTTTTGTTTAAGTGTTCACTTTATTTAAATAATAAAAGAAGATGAGCACTTTACCCGCTTCGTTTTGGTCCAACCTTCATCGACGTTTGTGACAATATATCTATATTTTATATATCTGTATATATATTTTTTTAAATATAGATGTTCCAAAGGTCTCATCAGTGGCTTGTAGGTTATGCATGGAACCTGGTTTTCTAAACGTGTTCATGTTGACTAACGGTCAATTACCGTGAGACCGGGCAGATATTTGCATGGCAATCACCGGCTGACAATATGTCATGACCGTCACGTGATCCTGTAGACACTGATACTACGTCAGTATCTCATTGTCGCCCCTTTTTAAAGGTGCAATATCGCTCCGCCATTTCTTACTCGCTAACATTCTATAATAGTTCACCTAATTTCAGTTTATGTGACATAACAATCACTGAGTGTAGAGAATCATTGTACCATCCTAAACCGCTGTGAAATATATTTTCCATTACCTAAAAATATTTTATTTTTAACTGTTTGAAGCTGGTGTACAAAACCTAAAGTAAAAGACTCAAAACGAAACTTAAGAACGGGAAGCATAGAACAATTCTATATAGAACATATCTACCGCTTCTTAGACTTGCGTTCAATGAGAATGACAGATCTATAACGCACTTTTCTATGTGAATTTGGTCGGGTCGCCCCCAACAAAAATTGGTATATTGTAGCTTTAAGGTTAGGGTGTTCATTAGCTGATCCTAGATCCATCCGTGTTTCATAGCAGCTTCTACCTAGAGCCCAATCCACTGGCTGTTCCAGGCATGCTGAGTAATATAGATGGTCGCAGTCAGCTCGTCATATAGGCTGCCTCCCACACTATTCCAGTCATACAGTACGGTACGCAGACATTAGTATCTTCTCACAACTGTCTGTAGCTTGTCCTAGGTGGGAGATGTGGTTGGCTGGGATGGAGAGGGGGGGTGGCTGGGATGGAGAGGGGGGGGTGGCTGGGATGAGGAGGGGGGTGGCTGGGATGGAGAGGGGGAGGTGGGATGGAGAGGGGGAGGTGGGATGGAGAGGGGGAGGTGGGATGGAGAGGGGGAGGTGGGATGGAGAGGGGGAGGTGGCTGGGATGGAGAGGGGGGTGGCTGGGATGAGGAGGGGGGTGGCTGGGATGGAGAGGGGGATGTGGGATGGAGAGGGGGAGGTGGGATGGAGAGGGGGAGGTGGGATGGAGAGGGGGTGTGGCTGGGATGGAGAGGGGGAGGTGGGATGGAGAGGGGGGGTGGCTGGGATGGAGAGGGGGAGGTGGCTGGGATGGAGAGGGGGGTGGCTGGGATGGAGAGGGGGGGTGGCTGGGATGAGGAGGGGGGTGGCTGGGATGGAGGGGGGGGGATGGAGAGGGGGGGGGTGGCTGGGATGGAGAGGGGGGGTGGCTGGGGTGGAGAGGGGGGGGGGGGATGGGATGGAGAGGGGGGGAAGGAAGGGGGGATGTGGAGGATGAGAAAGTAGGAGAAAGGAGATATATAAGGGTGTCTGACTGTGGATTCCTTCCAGTTACCAGATATGGTTACCGTGACACATTCCCATATAACACACACTAACAGGCACACCCTCCTCGCTGTGCCAGTAAAATAGAGGGGGGATTAGTGTCTCTGCAGCCTGTGGCTGTTACAGGGAGGTACTGCTCTCCTCCTCCCTCCTCTCCCCATTCTCCTCTCCTCCTCCCTCCTCTCCCCATTCTCCTCTCCTCCCATTCAACTACCCTTCTCTTCTTCTCTCCTCCCTTCTCTGTCCTCTCCTCCCTTCTCTCTCCTCTCCTCTCCTCCCTTCTCTCTCCTCTCCTCCCTTCTCTCTCCTCTCCACTCCTTCCTCCCTTCTCTCTCCTTTCCTCCCTTCTCTCTCCTCTCCACTCCTCCCTCCCTTCTCTCTCCTCTCCTCCCTTCTCTCTCCTCTCCACTCCTTCCTCCCTTCTCTCTCCTTTCCTCCCTTCTCTCTCCTCTCCTCCCTTCTCTCTCCTCTCCTCTCCACTCCTCCCTCCCTTCTCTCTCCTCTCCTCCCTTCTCTCTTCTCTCCTCCCTTCTCTCTCCTCTCCTCCCTTCTCTCTCCTCTCCTCTCCGCTCCTCCCTTCTCTCTCCTCTCCTCCCTTCTCTCTCCTCTCCTCCCTTCTCTCTCCTCTCCTCTCCGCTCCTCCCTTCTCTCTCCTCTCCTCCCTTCTCTCTCCTCTCCTCCCTTCTCTCTCCTCTCCTCTCCTCCCTTCTCTCTCCTCTCCTCCCTTCTCTCTCCTCTCCTCCCTTCTCTCTCCTCTCCACTCCTCCCTCCCTTCTCTCTCCTTTCCTCCCTTCTCTCTCCTTTCCTCCCTTCTCTCTCCTTTCCTCCCTTCTCTCTCCTCTCCTCTCCGCTCCTCCCTTCTCTCTCCTCTCCTCCCTTCTCTCTCCTCTCCTCTCCGCTCCTCCCTTCTCTCTCCTCTCCTCCCTTCTCTCTCCTCTCCTCCCTTCTCTCTCCTCTCCGCTCCTCCCTTCTCTCTCCTCTCCTCCCTTCTCTCTCCTCTCCTCTCCTCCCTTCTCTCTCCTCTCCTCCCTTCTCTCTCCTCTCCTCTCCGCTCCTCCCTTCTCTCTCCTCTCCGCTCCTCCCTCCCTTCTCTCTCCTTTCCTCCCTTCTCTCTCCTTTCCTCCCTTCTCTCTCCTTTCCTCCCTTCTCTCTCCTTTCCTCCCTTCTCTCTCCTCTCCTCTCCTCCCTTCTCTCTCCTCTCCTCTCCTCCCTCCCTTCTCTTCTTCTCCTCTCCTCCCTTTTCCTCTCTTCTCTTCTCCTGTTTTTCCCTCTCCTCCTATTTCCTGGGAATGGCCAGAGATCTCATCATACGATATCACCATACTTAGGGGCCAATAAGATATTTATTACGATTTTCACAATTCTATATGTATTGCGATTCGATACTGTGATTTTATTGCGATTCGGTCTTCCAAACATATAAACATATAACCCATATGTCTGCTGCAGAGGGACAAGAAAAAGCCATGAGAAAACGGGTTTTGATTGATAATGGAAATGAAAGTGCTAAATCAAATTGACTCCTTATTTAATAAGAAGATTGAGAACAAGCTATGAAGGAAAAATATTGGAGTTTTGGTCCAGGTACAGCCAACTAACGCAAAAATAATATTGCAATATTGTAAAAACAATACGATATATCGTCAAAAATAATATCCCGACATGTAACTGTATCGATTCTTTTCACCCATCACTAATCTTTACCTCTCCACTCCTCCCTTCCTCCTCCCTTCCTCCTCTCCTCGCCTTCCTTCCTCCATTCCTCCTCTTCTCCATTTCTCCTCCCCTATCCTCCCTTCTTCCTCTCCTTCCTTCCTCCCTTCCTCCTCCCTTCCTCCTCTTCTCCATTTCTCCTCCCCTATCCCCCTTCCTCCTCTTCTCCCTTCCTCCCCTATCCTCCCTTCCTCCTCCTCCCCTATCTTCCCTTCCTCCTCTACTCCCTTCTTCTCCTCCCTCCTCTCCTCTCCTCTCCTGTCCTCCCACAGCCCAACCTGTTGTCCTTATGAAATAGAAACACGATTCCACCTTGTCATTAAACCTGTTGTCCTTATGAAATGGAAACACTATTCCACTTTGTCATTAAACCTGTTGTCCTTATGAAATGGAATGTCATTAAACCCAGACAGCGATAATTTAAAATGGCATTCAGAAGATCCAGTCAGATATGGTCGTGATATAGCTTCATTGCTCTGACAGCCCAGCCGTTCCATTTTGATGGCCGGTGTTACACTGGAATTTCCTATCTTTCCCCCTCCATTGATGAAGTAATTGATTCCTAAATGTGACAGTCGCATGGCTAGACAAGGTCAGGGCTGATTGATTTAGCCCAATGCAACCTGCTTTCACACTTTATTACACATGCAAATAACAGACAGGAAGTGATTAGCACCCACATCAAATCAAATCACATTGTATTGGTCACATACACGTGTTTAGCAGAAGTTATTGCTGGTGTGGGTTGAAATGCTTGTGGCTCCTGGGGCCAGCCATGTCTATTGTACGTGTGTTACATCTATAGTCCTTCCTGTGAAATGCCAGCAGGGCTTGTTAAGTAAGCATTTCACGGTAAAGTCTACACATGTCGTAATCGGTGCATGTGACTAATAAAGTTTGATTTTTTTGTATTTGCATCCTGACCTTTATCACCTGTTACTCCTCTCCTTTAGCATCACTAGGACTTCCCCTGTTCCCCTGGCCTGGAGACAGATTTGTTTTCTTCCCCCGTCTCTCTCCATTCCATATCTCTGTTAGGAGATCCCATGGTAATGAACCAGACAGGGGAAGTCGTACCAATGATTACAGTGATAAAGGTGTTGGTCAGGATGCAAATAAACCCTCTAGTTATCACCTTGCAATGCTGCGGGCTGGCATGATGCTGTGTCTATGGTGGAACAAGAGGCCACCCAATCAGAATGGGATTTAGGAAGGAATGTTCCGGAACGGAGAGCTACTGTCCTGTAGGTTTTAAACTCCAACCTACTTCCTGGTGTGTGTGTGTGTGTGTGTGTGTGTGTGTGTGTGTGTGTGTGTGTGTGTGTGTGTGTGTGTGTGTGTGTGTGTGTGTGTGTGTGTGTGTGTGTGGGTGGGTGGGTGGGTGGGTGGGTGGGTGTGTGTGTGTAAGTGATGTAACGATTCACCAATATGCATCGGTTCCCCTGTTCAAATGTTATGCATCGGTCATAAAAATCGATTTAAACGTTAAGATGTCGGTTTACAATTTTAGTTTTGTTCGTATGACTTCAGAAAATAACCTATTATCTTTTGTGACCACTGCGTCCTCTCCTTTGGTGTCTAACTGAGCGTTGACAGTTATTGATCTGAAAGTTCAGGCAACATCAATGTCCCAGTCAGACGTGAGACCACTGAGAGGTAGGCCTATTCGTGATCTGGTACATCCGCGCGTTCCCTTCAACATTCAAATGTTTGTAAAATGCTACTATTGTAAAGTGGTTGTTCCACTGGATATCAATAAGGTGAATGCACCAATTTGTAAGTCGCTCCGGATAAGAGCGTCTGCTAAATGACTTAAATGTAAAATAACTTGACGCAATATTAGGCTTTATTAGACGAGTGACGACCAATGTAATTGGTCTTTTCGCTGTTGAAAATGGTGTATTTTTCCCGGGAATAAAGTAGCCTAAACTATCGCCTCAGAACCAACTCTCATCTGGCTATAGACGGACTACATGGAGTCCTGTAATGGACCAGAGGAACCTAACGTTATCCCTTATTGGTCATGGACTCCATACCTAGCCCTGTAATGGACCAGAGGAATCTAACGTTATCCCTTATTGGTCATGGACTCCATACCTAGCCCTGTAATGGACCAGAGGAATCTAACGTTATCCCTTATTGGTCATGGACCCCATACCTAGCCCTGTAATGGACCAGAGGAACTTAACATTATCCCTTATTGGTCATGGACCCCATACCTAGCCCTGTAATAGACCAGAGGAACTTAACATTATCCCTTATTGGTCATGGACCCCATACCTAGCCCTGTAATGGACCAGAGGAACTTAACATTATCCCTTATTGGTCATGGACCCCATACCTAGCCCTGTAATAGACCAGAGGAACTTAACATTATCCCTTATTGGTCATGGACCCCATACCTAGCCCTGTAATAGACCAGAGGAACTTAACATTATCCCTTATTGGTCATGGACCCCATACCTAGCCCTGTAATGGACCAGAGGAACTTAACATTATCCCTTATTGGTCATGGACCCCATACCTAGCCCTGTAATAGACCAGAGGAACTTAACATTATCCCTTATTGGTCATGGACCCCATACCTAGCCCTGTAATAGACCAGAGGAACTTAACATTATCCCTTATTGGTCATGGACCCCATACCTAGCCCTGTAATAGACCAGAGGAACTTAACATTATCCCTTATTGGTCATGGACTCCATACCTAGCCCTGTAATGGACCAGAGGAATCTAACGTTATCCCTTATTGGTCATGGACCCCATACCTAGCCCTGTAATAGACCAGAGGAACTTAACATTATCCCTTATTGGTCATGGACCCCATACCTAGCCCTGTAATGGACCAGAGGAATCTAACCACACACACACACACACACTAATTCCTCTAATCAAATCGAATCGCTCTGATTCGTTCCTCTAATCAACCCGAATCGCATTGATTCGTTCCTCTAATCAAACCGAATCGCTCTGATTCGTTCCTCTAATCAAACCGAATCGCTCTGATTCGTTC
Organism: Salmo salar; assembly: GCF_965601325.2. Taxonomy (NCBI): domain Eukaryota; kingdom Metazoa; phylum Chordata; class Actinopteri; order Salmoniformes; family Salmonidae; genus Salmo; species Salmo salar. Next base: position 87,299,422 of record NC_138309.1, on the reverse strand, counting down.
CTCTAATCAAACCGAATCGCTCTGATTCGTTCCTCTAATCAAACCGAATCGCTCCGATTCGTTCCTCTAATCAAACCGAATCGCATTGATTCGTTCCTCTAATCAAACCGAATCGCTCCGATTCGTTCCTCTAATCAAACCGAATCGCTCCGATTCGTTTCGAACTAAAACGTATTGTTCCTGTATCGTCTTGGAGCCCATGTATCTACATACGGGACAGATGTCTGTTTTGGGAAAAGGGAAAACAGTAGACAACTTTCTCCTCAGTCATTATATTACATTATAACCACAGTCATCCATGACAATATTATAACCAGACCAGTGTGGTTGGTTGGTGATTCATTACATTATAACCAGTGTGGTTGGTTGGTGATTCATTACATTATAACCAGTGTTGTGGTTGGTGATTCATTACATTATAACCAGTGTGTTGTGGTTGGTGATTCATTACATTATAACCAGTGTGGTTGGTTGGTGATTCATTACATTATAACCAGTGTGGTTGGTTGGTGATTCATTACATTATAACCAGTGTGGTTGGTTGGTGATTCATTACATTATAACTAGTGTGGTTTGTTTGTGATTCATTATATTGTAACCAGTGTGTTGTGGTTGGTAATCATCATATTATAACCAGTGTGGTTGGTTGGTGATTCATTACATTATAACCAGTGTGGTTGGTTGGTGATTCATTACATTATAACCAGTGTGTTGTGGTTGGTGATTCATTACATTATAACCAGTGTGGTTGGTTGGTGATTCATTACATTATAACCAGTGTGGTTGGTTGGTGATTCATTACATTATAACCAGTGTGTTGTGGTTGGTGATTCATTACATTATAACCAGTGTGGTTGGTTGGTGATTCATTACATTATAACCAGTGTGGTTGGTTGGTGATTCATTACATTATAACCAGTGTGGTTGGTTGGTGATTCATTACATTATAACCAGTGTGGTTGGTTGGTGATTCATTACATTATAACCAGTGTGGTTGGTTGGTGATTCATTACATTATAACCAGTGTGGTTGGTTGGTGATTCATTACATTATAACCAGTGTGGTTGGTTGGTGATTCATTACATTATAACCAGTGTGGTTGGTTGGTGATTCATTACATTATAACCAGTGTGTTGTGGTTGGTGATTCATTACATTATAACCAGTGTGGTTGGTTGGTGATTCATTACATTATAACCAGTGTGTTGTGGTTGGTGATTCATTACATTATAACCAGTGTGGTTGGTTGGTGATTCATTACATTATAACCAGTGTGGTTGGTTGGTGATTCATTACATTATAACCAGTGTGGTTGGTTGGTGATTCATTACATTATAACCAGTGTGGTTGGTGATTCATTACATTATAACCAGTGTGGTTGGTTGGTGATTCATTGCATTATAACCAGTGTGTTGTGGTTGGTGATTCATTACATTATAACCAGTGTTGTGGTTGGTTGGTGATTCATTACATTATAACCAGTGTGTTGTGGTTGGTGATTCATTACATTATAACCAGTGTGGTTGGTTGGTGATTCATTACATTATAACCAGTGTTGTGGTTGGTTGGTGATTCATTACATTATAACCAGTGTGGTTGGTTGGTGATTCATTACATTATAACCAGTGTGTTGTGGTTGGTGATTCATTACATTATAACCAGTGTGGTTGGTTGGTGATTCATTACATTATAACCAGTGTGGTTGGTTGGTGATTCATTACATTATAACCAGTGTGGTTGGTTGGTGATTCATTACATTATAACCAGTGTGTTGTGGTTGGTGATTCATTACATTATAACCAGTGTGGTTGGTTGGTGATTCATTACATTATAACCAGTGTGGTTGGTTGGTGATTCATTACATTATAACCAGTGTGTTGTGGTTGGTGATTCATTACATTATAACCAGTGTGGTTGGTTGGTGATTCATTACATTATAACCAGTGTGGTTGGTTGGTGATTCATTACATTATAACCAGTGTGTTGTGGTTGGTGATTCATTACATTATAACCAGTGTGTTGTGGTTGGTGATTCATTACATTATAACCAGTGTGGTTGGTTGGTGATTCATTACATTATAACCAGTGTGGTTGGTTGGTGATTCATTACATTATAACCAGTGTGGTTGGTTGGTGATTCATTACATTATAACCAGTGTGTTGTGGTTGGTGATTCATTACATTATAACCAGTGTGGTTGGTTGGTGATTCATTACATTATAACCAGTGTGTTGTGGTTGGTGATTCATTACATTATAACCAGTGTGGTTGGTTGGTGATTCATTACATTATAACCAGTGTGTTGTGGTTGGTGATTCATTACATTATAACCAGTGTGTTGTGGTTGGTGATTCATTACATTATAACCAGTGTGGTTGGTTGGTGATTCATTACATTATAACCAGTGTGGTTGGTTGGTGATTCATTACATTATAACCAGTGTGTTGTGGTTGGTGATTCATTACATTATAACCAGTGTTGTGGTTGGTGATTCATTACATTATAACCAGTGTGTTGTGGTTGGTGATTCATTACATTATAACCAGTGTGGTTGGTTGGTGATTCATTACATTATAACCAGTGTGGTTGGTTGGTGATTCATTACATTATAACCAGTGTTGTGGTTGGTTGGTGATTCATTACATTATAACCAGTGTGGTTGGTTGGTGATTCATTACATTATAACCAGTGTGGTTGGTTGGTGATTCATTACATTATAACCAGTGTGGTTGGTTGGTGATTCATTACATTATAACCAGTGTGTTGTGGTTGGTGATTCATTACATTATAACCAGTGTGGTGGTGGTGATTCATTACATTATAACCAGTGTGGTTGGTTGGTGATTCATTACATTATAACCAGTGTGGTTGGTTGGTGATTCATTACATTATAACCAGTGTGGTTGGTTGGTGATTCATTACATTATAACCAGTGTGGTTGGTTGGTGATTCATTACATTATAACCAGTGTGTTGTGGTTGGTGATTCATTACATTATAACCAGTGTGGTTGGTTGGTGATTCATTACATTATAACCAGTGTGTTGTGGTTGGTGATTCATTACATTATAACCAGTGTGGTTGGTTGGTGATTCATTACATTATAACCAGTGTGTTGTGGTTGGTGATTCATTACATTATAACCAGTGTGGTTGGTTGGTGATTCATTACATTATAACCAGTGTGTTGTGGTTGGTGATTCATTACATTATAACCAGTGTGGTTGGTTGGTGATTCATTACATTATAACCAGTGTTGTGGTTGGTTGGTGATTCATTACATTATAACCAGTGTTGTGGTTGGTGATTCATTACATTATAACCAGTGTGGTTGGTTGGTGATTCATTACATTATAACCAGTGTGGTTGGTTGGTGATTCATTACATTATAACCAGTGTGTTGTGGTTGGTGATTCATTACATTATAACCAGTGTGGTTGGTTGGTGATTCATTACATTATAACCAGTGTGGTTGGTTGGTGATTCATTACATTATAACCAGTGTTGTGGTTGGTTGGTGATTCATTACATTATAACCAGTGTGGTTGGTTGGTGATTCATTACATTATAACCAGTGTGGTTGGTTGGTGATTCATTACATTATAACCAGTGTGTTGTGGTTGGTGATTCATTACATTATAACCAGTGTGGTTGGTTGGTGATTCATTACATTATAACCAGTGTGGTTGGTTGGTGATTCATTACATTATAACCAGTGTGGTTGGTTGGTGATTCATTACATTATAACCAGTGTGTTGTGGTTGGTGATTCATTACATTATAACCAGTGTGGTTGGTTGGTGATTCATTACATTATAACCAGTGTGTTGTGGTTGGTGATTCATTACATTATAACCAGTGTGTTGTGGTTGGTGATTCATTACATTATAACCAGTGTTGTGGTTGGTTGGTGATTCATTACATTATAACCAGTGTGGTTGGTTGGTGATTCATTACATTATAACCAGTGTGTTGTGGTTGGTGATTCATTACATTATAACCAGTGTGGTTGGTTGGTGATTCATTACATTATAACCAGTGTGGTTGGTGATTCATTACATTATAACCAGTGTGGTTGGTTGGTGATTCATTACATTATAACCAGTGTGTGGTTGGTTGGTGATTCATTACATTATAACCAGTGTGTTGTGGTTGGTGATTCATTACATTATAACCAGTGTGGTTGGTTGGTGATTCATTACATTATAACCAGTGTGGTTGGTTGGTGATTCATTACATTATAACCAGTGTGGTTGGTTGGTGATTCATTACATTATAACCAGTGTGGTTGGTTGGTGATTCATTACATTATAACCAGTGTGTTGTGGTTGGTGATTCATTACATTATAACCAGTGTGGTTGGTTGGTGATTCATTACATTATAACCAGTGTGTTGTGGTTGGTGATTCATTACATTATAACCAGTGTGGTTGGTTGGTGATTCATTACATTATAACCAGTGTGTTGTGGTTGGTGATTCATTACATTATAACCAGTGTGGTTGGTTGGTGATTCATTACATTATAACCAGTGTGGTTGGTTGGTGATTCATTACATTATAACCAGTGTGGTTGGTTGGTGATTCATTGCATTATAACCAGTGTGTTGTGGTTGGTGATTCATTAGATTATAACCAGTGTGGTTGGTTGGTGATTCATTACATTATAACCAGTGTGGTTGGTTGGTGATTCATTACATTATAACCAGTGTGGTTGGTTGGTGATTCATTACATTATAACCAGTGTGTTGTGGTTGGTGATTCATTACATTATAACCAGTGTGGTTGGTTGGTGATTCATTACATTATAACCAGTGTGGTTGGTTGGTGATTCATTACATTATAACCAGTGTGGTTGGTTGGTGATTCATTACATTATAACCAGTGTGTTGTGGTTGGTGATTCATTACATTATAACCAGTGTGGTTGGTTGGTGATTCATTACATTATAACCAGTGTGGTTGGTTGGTGATTCATTACATTATAACCAGTGTGTTGTGGTTGGTGATTCATTACATTATAACCAGTGTGTTGTGGTTGGTGATTCATTACATTATAACCAGTGTGTTGTGGTTGGTGATTCATTACATTATAACCAGTGTGGTTGGTTGGTGATTCATTACATTATAACCAGTGTGTTGTGGTTGGTGATTCATTGCATTATAACCAGTGTGTTGTGGTTGGTGATTCATTAGATTATAACCAGTGTGGTTGGTTGGTGATTCATTACATTATAACCAGTGTGGTTGGTTGGTGATTCATTACATTATAACCAGTGTGGTTGGTTGGTGATTCATTACATTATAACCAGTGTGGTTGGTTGGTGATTCATTACATTATAACCAGTGTGGTTGGTTGGTGATTCATTACATTATAACCAGTGTGGTTGGTTGGTGATTCATTACATTATAACCAGTGTGGTTGGTTGGTGATTCATTACATTATAACCAGTGTGTTGTTGTTGGTGATTCATTACATTATAACCAGTGTGGTTGGTTGGTGATTCATTGCATTATAACCAGTGTGGTTGGTTGGTGATTCATTACATTATAACCAGTGTGGTTGGTTGGTGATTCATTACATTATAACCAGTGTGGTTGGTTGGTGATTCATTACATTATAACCAGTGTGTTGTGGTTGGTGATTCATTACATTATAACCAGTGTGGTTGGTTGGTGATTCATTACATTATAACCAGTGTTGTGGTTGTGATTAATTCAGGGGCTATCTGAAACTCCTTCCTCCTAACGAATAGGAGTTTGAAATAATTTCACTATTTGAATAGTGACATATATTTTTCTCGGATATCCAGATATTCGAAATACAAGTTTTTTTTTTATATATATATATATATATATATATATATATATATATTTTTTTTTTTTTAAGTTTTTAACCTGAGCACTACTGGCACTCTATTGCTGCAGCTGTGGAGGGGGCTGGTGTGTCTAGTGAACAGATTGAGGGAGCGACGCCAAGGCTATTCGGCTACAGCCAAGGCTAGCTAACTGTTAGCAGCCACAATGTCATTTATCATCTCATGTAACAGTGCATGTATTGACTGGAGTAGCCTAGAGAAGCTAGCCAGCTATAGCTAGCTAGGCTAATTGAGGCCGCGTAACGAGCTTTTCTCCCCTACCCCGTTCAGTTTAAAAACAACAGCCTTCCTGTCGGTTGCTCGTCGTAGCCTGCTAACTTTTAATTTCGCTAACTTTTAATTCCGTAATTGTATTCCTTCTCGCGTTTATTGTACTCACTCTACCTGTTACACGTTGAGCCTCTCAGCCGCTTTGATTGGTCAACGTAAACAACTAGCTACACATGAAGGCTACCGGTTGGCTACCGGTCTTTTTATGGGGCGTACCTTTCACCTAATAACAACTATATTGAAACGTTTGTTGTTTTATTAAATTAATTATGTCATGGCATATCCTTGTATGTAACGATGTCACATGGATATTTGAATTGAATTTAGAAAAAGCCTTTTCAGTGTTAAAATTGCCTTTTTATTTTTTATTTTATTTTTGCTTAATTAATATTCACACAAGTGTTTGAATACTAATGTCTGTTGGAATATTTGAATAACCGTGTTCTGTAGACAGTCATGATACTAATGTATATTACTAATGTATTTTACTAATGTTACTAATGTATATTACTAATGTATATTACTAATGTATATTACTAATGTTACTAATGTATATTACTAATGTATATTACTAATGTATTTTACTAATGTTACTAATGTATATTACTAATGTATATTACTAATGTATATTACTAATGTATATTACTAATGTATTTTACTAATGTATATTACTAATGTATTTTACTAATGTATATTACTAATGTATTTTACTAATGTATATTACTAATGTATTTTACTAATGTATTTTACTAATGTATATTACTAATGTATTTTACTAAT
>NC_138309.1:87267500-87287500 GCF_965601325.2 Salmo salar | reverse complement strand
CCATCACTATAGTAGGATCAGGTTGTGTTAGGGTTAACCATCACTACAGTAGGATCAGGTTGGGTTAACCATCACTACAGTAGGATCAGGTTGGGTTAGGGTTAACCATCACTATAGTAGGATCAGGTTGGGTTAACCATCACTACAGTAGGATCAGGTTGGGTTAACCATCACTATAGTAGGATCAGGTTGGGTTAACCATCACTACAGTAGGATCAGGTTGGGTTAACCATCACTATAGTAGGATCAGGTTGGGTTAACCATCACTACAGTAGAATCAGGTTGGGTTAACCATCACTACAGTAGGATCAGGTTGGGTTAACCATCACTATAGTAGGATCAGGTTGGGTTAACCATCACTACAGTAGGATCAGGTTGGGTTAACCATCACTATAGTAGGATCAGGTTGGGTTAACCATCACTACAGTAGGATCAGGTTGGGTTAGCCATCACTACAGTAGGATCAGGTTGGGTTAACCATCACTACAGTAGGATCAGGTTGGGTTAACCATCACTATAGTAGGATCATGTTGGGTTAACCATCACTACAGTAGGATCAGGTTGGGTTAACCATCACTACAGTAGGATCAGGTTGGGTTAGCCATCACTACAGTAGGATCAGGTTGGGTTAACCATCACTACAGTAGGATCAGGTTGGGTTAACCATCACTATAGTAGGATCAGGTTGGGTTAACCATCACTACAGTAGGATCAGGTTGGGTTAACCATCACTATAGTAGGATCAGGTTGGGTTAACCATCACTATAGTAGGATCAGGTTGGGTTAACCATCACTACAGTAGGATCAGGTTGGGTTAACCATCACTACAGTAGGATCAGGTTGGGTTAACCATCACTACAGTAGGATCAGGTTGGGTTAACCATCACTACAGTAGGATCAGGTTGGGTTAACCATCACTATAGTAGGATCAGGTTGGGTTAACCATCACTATAGTAGGATCAGGTTGGGTTAACCATCACTACAGTAGGATCAGGTTGGGTTAACCATCACTACAGTAGGATCAGGTTGGGTTAACCATCACTACAGTAGGATCAGGTTGTCATGCTCAGTGTTACATTTAATATGACAACATCTTGGAGGTACACAACACGCTCCGCTCCCTGCGTCTCGTCGTGATCCTGCCGAGAAGGACATACCAGATATTTAACAGGTTTGACAAAGTCTTTTCCCCGACCCAGCTCCAAGATCTAAGCTTTGGATAAGAACGAGAATACAGCTTCCATACAGCTTCCACTTGACACCTTTCAGACTGAATAAGATTGTAGGGGCAACAGTTATGATTAAATGTATAATTTATCGCTCTCACGTGCTCATTTCTGTCCATTAAGAACCAACAACGCGCTTTCCTTTTTTTGTAACATTTCTGACAATGCTTATTCTAAAAGTGTGTCCAGCAACTCTGTTGCTCAGCAACAACACAGCTAGCTGGCTGCTGCAGTCATCATTTGTATTTTATTTATTTAACCTTTATTTAACTAGGCAAGTCAGTCATTTACAGTGACAGCCTAACCCGTCCAAACCCGGACGACGCTGGGCCAATTGTGCGACGCCCAATCAAGGCCGGTTGTGATACAGCCTGGAATCGAACCAGGGTCTGTAGTGACGCCTCTAGCGCTGAGGTGTAGTGCCTTAGACCGCTGCGCCACTCGGGAGCCCAAGAAGTGGATAAGATCAAACCTAGTCTACTGTAGATAGCTACAGACCCTTCAGAAAGTCTTCATACCCCTTGACTTGTTCTACATTTTGTTGTGTTACAGTCTGAATTCAAAATGGATTGCATCGGGGTTTTTTCTCCCCCCATCTACACACAATACCCCAAACTGACAAAGTTAACATATGGTTTTCATTTTTTTTCTTCCTCAAATTGATTGAAAAGGAAGTATAGAAATATCTAATTTCCGTAAGTAATCACACAGCTTAGTCAATACTTTATAGAATCACCTTTGGCAGCGATTACAGCTGTGAGTCTTTCTGGGTAAGTCTCTAAGAGCTGTGAGTCTTTCTGGGTAAGTCTCTGAGAGCTGTGAGTCTTTCTGGGTAAGACTCTAAGAGCTGTGAGTCTTTCTGGGTAAGTCTCTGAGAGCTGTGAGTCTTTCTGGGTAAGTCTCTGAGAGCTGTGAGTCTTTCTGGGTAAGTCTCTAAGAGCTGTGAGTCTTTCTGGGTAAGTCTCTGAGAGCTGTGAGTCTTTCTGGGTAATCCACACCTGGATTGTGCAACATTTGCCCGTTATTCTTTTCAAAATTCTTCAAGCCCTGTCAAATTGGTTGTTGATCATTGCTAGACAACCATTTTCAACTTTTGTCATAGATTTCCAAGTAGATTTAAGTCAAAACTGTAACTCAGCCACTCAGGAACATTCACTGTCTTCTTGGTAAGCATCTCCAGTGTAGATTTGGTCTTGTGTTGTAGGTTATTGTCCTGCTGAAAGGTGAATTAATCTCTCAGTGTCTGGTGGAAAGCAGACTGAACCAGGTTTCCCTCTAGTATTTGGCCTGTGCTTAGCTCCACTCCGATTATCTTCTATCATAAAAACTCTCCAGTCCTTAATGATTACAAGCATACATATAACATGATGCAGCCACCACTCTGCTTGAAAATATGGAGAGTGGTACTCAATAATGTGTTGTATTGAATTGGCCCCAAAAATAACACTTTGTATTCAGGACTAAAAGTGAATTGCTTTGCCTCGTTTTTTTGCTGTATTACTTTAGTACCTTGTTGCAAACAGGATGCTGGATTCTTCTTTTCTCTCTGTCATTTAGGTTAGTATTGTGGAGTAACTACAATGTTGTTGATCCATCTTCAGTTTTCTCCTATCACAGCCATTAAACTCTTTAAAAGTCACCATTGGCCTCATGTTGAAATCCCTGAGTGGTTTCCTTCCTTTCCGGCAACTAAGTTATGAAGGACACCTGTATCTTTGTAGTGACTGGGTGTATTTTTTTTTATCCATCTACCAATAGGTGCCCTTCTTTGTGAGGCATTGGAAAACCTCCCTGGTCTTTGTGGTTGAATCTGTCTTTGAAATGATTTGCTCGATTGAGGGACCTTACAAATAATTATGTGTCCTTCTCTCCCTCTTTCTTTCCCTCCCTCCCTCCCTCCCTCCCTCCCTCCCTCCCTCCCTCCCTCCCTCCCTCCCTCTCTCTGAATAAGGATGTGAATTATAGAAAGATGGATAGAGAACGGATGAGCACATTTTCTCTTCTCCTCTCCGTTACTAAATAATCCTCACACAAACACGGAGAGAGACAGACACAGCGCGCGGTGTTGAGTCCTTTCATGAGCAGCCGAGGAATGTTCCAGTGAGCTTCTCCAGGGTTTTGATGTGGCCAGAAGAGAGAGAGAGAGAGAGAGAGAGAGAGAGAGATGTAGAGAAGAAAGGAGGATAAAATGGAGGGAAGAGAAGAAGGAAGGAAAGGAAAGACATTAAGTAAGAATGAAGGGAAACTAGAGAGAAATTATGAAGTAGAAGAGATAGTTGGATAGAGAAAGAGTTGGATAGGGAACGAGTTGGATAGGACAGTTGCGATAAAGGGGATTAAAGAGGACAGAGAATAGAATGAAGAGACAGAGGGTAGCCTCTTTCTTTCTCTCATCTCTCTCTTTCCCTCTCTTATTCCCTCCCTCCTGTCTCCCTTCTTTCTCCCTCCTTCCTGTTTCCCTTCTCTTTCTCTCCCTCACTCTTTCCATTTCTCCCTCTCCTCTCTCTTTCCTTCTCTTGCTCTCCTCTTTTCTCTTTCTCCCCTCCCTCCCTCTGTCCTCTCTCTGTCTTTCTTTCTCTCTCTCTCTCTCTCTCTCTCTCTCTCTCTCTCTCTCTCTCCCCTCTCTCCATCCCTCAGATGTGCAGTGACAGCAGCTTACAGCTCCCAGGCCCGGCCAGTACTAGAGTGCTGTTTGGGCTCATTGTTTAGTGTACCAGATATCTCTTATATAATCTAGTCCTCTGGCCATCTTCTAGTTTAATCCCAACAAATCGGGAACATTCCCAGAACATTAGGTAAGATTCCCATTCAATTCTAGTTAGGTCTTCATCATTTGACTGAAGGTAATAATAACATCCTCTGGTGATCTGGCTAAGGGATGATCTGGCTAAGGAACCAAACATTGGGGTTAATGATCTGGCTAAGGAACCAAACATTGGGGTTAATAATCTGGCTAAGGAACCAAACATTGGGGTTAATCATCTGGCTAAGGAACCAAACATTGGGGTTAATAATCTGGCTAAAGAACCAAACATTGGGGTTAATCATCTGGCTAAGGAACCAAACATTGGGGTTAATAATCTGGCTAAGGAACCAAACATTGGGGTTAATAATCTGGCTCAGGAACCAAACATTGAGGTTAATCATCTGGCTAAGGAACCAAACATTGGGGTTAATAATCTGGCTCAGGAACCAAACATTGAGGTTAATCATCTGGCTAAGGAACCAAACATTGGGGTTAATGATCTGGCTAAGGAACCAAACATTGGGGTTAATTATCTGGCTAAGGAACCAAACATTGGAGTTAATAACCTGGCTAATGAACCAAACATTGGGGTTAATAATCTGGCTAAGGAACCAAACATTGGGGTTAATAATCTGGCTAAGGAACCAAACATTGGGGTTATTAATCTGGCTAAGGAACCAAACATTGCAGGTTCAAACCCCACATACAGTGAGGGGAAAAAAGTATTTGATCCCCTGCTGATTTTGTACATTTGCCCACTGACAAAGAAATGATCAGTCTGTAATTTTAATGGTAGGTTTATTTGAACAGTGAGAGACAGAATAACAACAAAAAAATCCCCCAAAACGCATGTCAAAAATGTTATAAATTGATTTTCATTTTAATGAGGGAAATAAGTATTTGACCCTTCTGCAAAACATGACTTAGTACTTGGTGGCAAAACCCTTGTTGGCAATCACAGAGGTCAGACGTTTCTTGTAGTTGGCCACCAGGTTTGCACACATCTCAGGAGGGATTTTGTCCCACTTCTCTTTACAGATCTTCTCCAAGTCATTAAGGTTTCGAGGCTGACGTTTGGCAACTCAAACCTTCAGCTCCCTCCACAGATTTTCTATGGGATTAAGGTCTGGAGACTGGCTCGGCCACTCCAGGACCTTAATGTGCTTCTTCTTGAGCCACTCCTTTGTTGCCTTGGCCGTGTGTTTTGAGTCATTGTCATGCTGGAATACCCATCCACGACCCATTTTCAATGCCCTGGCTGAGGGAAGGAGGTTCTCACCCAAGATTTGATGGTACATGGCCCCGTCCATCGTCCCTTTCATGCGGTGAAGTTGTCCTGTCCCCTTAGCAGAAAAACACCATTAAAGCATAATGTTTCCACCTCCATGTTAGACAGTGGGGATGGTGTTCTTGGGGTCATAGGCAGCTATCCTCCTCCTCCAAACACGGCGAGTTGAGTTGATGCCAAAGACCTCCATTTTGGTCTCATCTGACCACAACACTTTCACCCACTTCTCCTGTCCACATAATGGGGATGTATTCCAGTCTGTAGAGAAACACAATGGGGATGTATTCCAGTCTATAGTGAAACATAATGGGGATGTATTCCAGTCTATAGAGAAACACAATGGGGATGTATTCCAGTCTATAGTGAAACATAATGGGGATGTATTCCAGTCTATAGAGAAACATAATGGGGATGTATTCCAGTCTGTAGAGAAACATAATGGGGATGTATTCCAGTCTGTAGAGAAACATAATGGGGATGTATTCCAGTCTATAGAGAAACATAATGTGGATGTATTCCAGTCTATAGAGAAACATAATGGGGATGTATTCCAATCTATAGAGAAACAAAATGGGGATGTATTCCAGTCTATAGAGAAACATAATGGGGATGTATTCCAATCTGCTTTCTTTTGAGCTACAAATTTGCATGCTGAGAATGTTATGGTAATATATGGTAAAACTTTAATAGAATTTTTTTTTAAATGTTCTTGAAATGTTCTGAGGACCTCAAAGACAAGGTAAAAGATATATTTAATAAATGGTCAACATTAAAGGCATGTCCTGTACAACCTAACTTTAAACATTGTGTTTCATGTCATATCGCCACAATGTTCCCACAACCTAAAGAAATGTTTTAAGAACTTTTAAAGAACATAAAAAATTTGTTCTGGGAATGTTCTAGCAACATCAAGCAACTGTTTTTTGGTTTGTTTTTTACAACCTAATAGAAATATAGAAATATTTTGGGAACCTTAAGAGTAAACTGTGCATTAATCTAAGTAACATCATAATTTTTTTTGAACATAAAAATCCATAATTTTAAACAAGAGATATCTGCTTTCTGCAATACAACTCATCTGCTGATGTCGGCCGAGCTACAGGGGTGTTTGTCAGACCCTGAGACATCCCGAATATCGGTCTTCTAACGGAAAACATCTGTAGCGCAGGACGGTTTGGCCTAAAAACGAATTAAAAAATATTTTGGGGGTGTCTTTGCTGAAGAAAAAAAAAATGATGTCCATTGTGGTCAGATTGACCCGCTTTGTTTAAACACACTCTAGACAGTCAAAGCATCAAGTAAAAACTGACAAAAATGTATTTTGTCTTGTCAGACCTTTCAAAAAGAAGAAAATACAAGAACATTTGATTTCAAAACCTCTATATTTAAGAACTATTTGTTAAACATATTTCCTTCTCACAAACAAGCATTTTGTGTTTCCCAAGTTCAAATGTTTCTTGTATTTCCCAGTAACAGTAAGACTTAGGTGGGATTTGACCCTAACGGTCAAAATGATTAATTCAGTCTTTCTCTCTACATGTTGAACACAATGTACGTGTGTGCTTTCTGCAGATGTATTTATTGCATTCTACACAAGTGGTGCTGGTTTTACTGTCTTGCCGAGGGGTGGCAGAGCAAATCGTGTAGTCCCTGGAGCCATTTTGATTACATTTGGAAGCTGACAGGCGTACCTTGAGTTCATTGTGGTGACAGTGACCATTCTACCATCTTTAGTCTTCCTTGTTCTCTGGGTAATGGTTGTTGCGTTCTCTCTCTCTCATCTGATGGAGGGGATGGTATATAGCAGACTCCTCCTCTGAATCCTCTTCGTCAAAGAAAAATTCACAATCTGGATCGTCAACAGCAATGTCCTCTATCTCTGAAATGTCCTCTATCTATCTCTGAAATGTCCTCTATCTATCTCTGAAATGTCCTCTATCTATCTCTGAAATGTCCTCTATCTCTGAAATGTCCTCTATCTCTGAAATGTTCTGAAATGTTCTCTATCTCTGAAATGTCCTCTATCTCTGAAATGTCCTCTATCTATCTCTGAAATGTCCTCTATCTATCTCTGAAACCTCTTCTTCTATTTCACTGTCATCACAGTCCAGAATTTTATGATAAGACTTCATTGACTGAAAATCGTTTGGAGCTCATTATTGACTGTCTGTGTCAGAGATCTGCTGCTCTCGCACTGAGAAAGAGAAGCTTTTTGGGGAAACTCCTTTTCACCCATACATAATTATAAAAATGCAACCAGAACCAGTCAAAACAAAATATATCAAAGACACGTGTTTATTTTGGACCTGTGTAAAATATCTATACACATGAAAGCATCCCGGTCAAAATGACCCACAACATCATGTTTGTCTACAAAATCTACACACACATTCCACAACACATCATCAGTGTGTCCACATTTTGAAGTTAGGTTCATGACCCCTAAATGAGGAAAAGTAATTTAATTTCATGGAGAAAAAGAGAGGTTAACTAGTGTTTTAGACATCTCCAAACGTGGAAAGAGGTCTAATTGACCCGTTACATAATAGGAGGGTTAAAGAACAGATTCAATGTCATCTAGGAACATTCTTGCAACATCGGGCAAATGTTTTATACAAACGTTTCATAGAGCATCGCCGCGACTGGACAGTTTTTGTATTATGAGACCATTTGCTTGCGACCTACCGATTGGTGATTGTCATGAAACCAGTTTTAAACATGTCTGTAGCAAATTGAGTTAGAAAATTATGATGCATCTGAACAAAAAATCACCCATCATTCTGAGGACTAAGATGTCTAGTTATTTTAAATACATTTCACATTTTCAACCCAAATTCTCATCAGCGATATTATAACTTATTAGAATAAAATAACCAGTATGTTGCAGTAGTTTGTCCATGTATCATAAAAATGGGATACTAGATGAAGTTGACATTAAACGGTCATGTTTATTACGTAACAAACACAGCATCTGTGGACATGTCTCCTCCTTAAACATAACACGTTTTCAAGTTCCCGTTAAAAATTTGAATAATTTTTTAAATAACGTTTTATTCATCCATGATGCATCATCTAGCGGAGTAGTAGAAATGTATTTATTTGCTTAAAGTGCCTTCAGAAAGTATTCATAGCCTTAGACTTTTTCCAAATTTTGTCGTGTTACAGCCTGAATTTAAAAGTGATTACATGTAGATTTTGTGTCACTGGCCTACAAACAATACCCCGTCATGACCTCACAATACCCTGTCATGACATCACAATACCCCGTCATGACATCACAATACCCCGTCATGACCTCACAATACCCCGTCATGACATCACAATACCCTGTCATGACATCACAATACCCCGTCATGACATCACGATACCCCGTCATGACATCACGATACCCCGTCATGACATCACAATACCCCGTCATGACATCACGATATCCCGTCATGACCTCACACAATACCCCGTCATGACATCACGATACCCCGTCATGACATCACAATACCCCATCATGACATCATAATACCCCATCATGACATCACAATACCCCGTCATGTGGAATTATGTTTTTAGACATTTTACAAATGAATTAAGAATGAAAAGATGAAATGTCTTGAGTCAATAAATATTCAACCCCCTTTGTTATGGCCTAAATAAGTTCAGGAGTAAAAATGTGCTTAACAAGTCACATAATAAGTTGCATGGACTCACTCTGTGTGTTTAACATGATTTTTTTATGACTACCTCATCTCTGTACATACTGTACAATTATCTGTAAGGTTCCTCAGTCGAGCAGTGAATTTCAAACACAGATTCAACCACAAAGACTAGGGATGTTTTCCAATGCCTCACAAAGAAGGAAACCTATTGGTAGATGGGTAAAAAAAACAAAAATAAAAAACATTTAAAAGCACACATTAAATACTTCGTTGAGCATAGTGAAGTTATTAATTATACTTTGGATGGCGTATCAATATATCCAGTCACTACAAAGATACAGGCGTCCTTCCTAACTCAGTTGCCGGAGAGGAAGGAAACTGCTAAGGGATTTCACTATGAGGCCAATGGTGACTTTAAAACAGTTACAGAGTTTAATGGCTGTGATAGGAGAAAACTGAGGATGGATCAACTATATTGTAGTTACTCCACAAAAGATGGAAGACAGTACAGAATACAAATATTCCAAAACATGTATCCTGTTTGCAATAAGGCACTAAAGTAAAACTGCCCAAAATTTGGCTAAGAAATGTACTTTATGTCGTTATTACAAAATCACTATATTTGGGGCAAACACAACACATCATTGAGTACCACTCTTCATATTATCAAGCATGGTGGTGGCTGCATCATGTTATGGGTATGCTTGTCATTGGCAAGGGAGATTTTTCTGATAAAAAGATGGAATAGAGCTAAGCAAAGGCAAAATCCTAGAGGAGAACCTGGTTCAGTCTGCTTTCCACAAGACACTGGGAGACAAATTCACCTTTCAGCAGGACAATAACGTAAGACACAAGACCAAATCTACACTGGAGTTGCTTACCATGATAACGTTGAATGTTCCTGAGTGGCCGAGTTACCGTTTTGACTTAAATCACAATGATCAACAACCAACTTGACAGAGCTTGAAAATTTTTTTAAAAGAATAATGTGCTAATATTGTACAATCCAGGTGTGGAAATCTCTTAGAGACTAACCAAGAACGACTCACAGCTCTTAGAGACTAACCAAGAACGACTCACATCTCTTAGAGACTAACCAAGAACGACTCACAGCTCTTAGAGACTAACCAAGAACGACTCACATCTCTTAGAGACTAACCAAGAACGACTCACATCTCTTAGAGACTAACCAAGAACGACTCACATCTCTTAAAGACTAACCAAGAACGACTCACAGCTCTTAGAGACTAACCAAGAACGACTCACATCTCTTAGAGACTAACCAAGAACGACTCACAGCTCTTAGAGATTAACCAAGAACGACTCACAGCTCTTAGAGACTAACCAAGAATGACTCACATCTCTTAGAGACTAACCAAGAATGACTCCCATCTCTTAGAGACTAACCAAGAACGACTCACAGCTCTTAGAGACTAACCCAGAACGACTCACAGCTCTTAGAGACTAACCCAGAACGACTCACAGCTCTTAGAGACTAACCAAGAACGACTCACAGCTCTTAGAGACTAACCAAGAACGACTCACATCTCTTAGAGACTAACCAAGAACGACTCACATCTCTTAGAGACTAACCTAGAAAGACTCACGCTCTTAGAGACTAACCAAGAACGACTCACAGCTCTTAGAGACTAACCCAGAACGACTCACAGCTCTTAGAGACTAACCAAGAACGACTCACAGCTCTTAGAGACTAACCAAGAACGACTCACAGCTCTTAGAGACTAACCAAGAACGACTCACAGTGGTGATCGCTGCCAAAGGTGATCCTAACATGCATTGACTCAGGAGTGTGAATACTTATCTAATCAAGATGTATTAGTGTTTTATAGATGGGTTGGTTGTTTACCAACAAAAATGACAAGCACGCAACTATGGAGAAAAACAAATGAGGTTTGCTTAGATTGTTGACAACATGGTAGCTATATTTAGTCTCCAATGTTTCTTGAAAACATAAATACATTTGCACAATGCCCACTTGTCTCTCAAATACATCATTACAGATGTTGGTTAGCTAGCTAGCGAATTGTAGCCATATTAGCATAGTCATAACATCTCTTAACTCTCCTCTCTCTTATCCCCTCTCTCATCTCCCTTCTGTCCTCTCCTTTATCCCCTTTCCTCTCCCCTCTCTCTCCTCTACCTTCTCCCTTCTCTCTCCTCTACCTTCTCTCCTCTCGTCTCCTCTACCTTCTCCCCTCTCTCCTCTACCTTCTCCCCTCTCTCCTCTACCTTCTCCCTTCTCTCCTCTACCTTCTCCCTTCTCTCCTCTACCTTCTCCCCTCTCTCCTCTACCTTCTCCCCTCTCTCCTCTACCTTCTCCCCTCTACCTTCTCCCTTCTCTCCTCTACCTTCTCCCCTCTCTCCTCTCCCCTCTCTCTCTCCTCTACCTTCTCTCCTCTCCTCTACCTTCTCCCCTCTCTCCTCTACCTTCTCCCCTCTCTCCTCTACCTTCTCCCTTCTCTCCTCTACCTTCTCCCCTCTCTCTCTCCTCTACCTTCTCCCCTCTCTCCTCTACCTTCTCCCTTCTCTCCTCTACCTTCTCCCCTCTCTCTCTCCTCTACCTTCTCCCCTCTCTCCTCTACCTTCTCCCCTCTCTCTCTCCTCTACCTTCTCCCCTCTCTCTCCTCCCTTCTCTCCTCTACCTTCTCCCCTCTCTCTCTCCTCTACCTTCTCCCCTCTCTCCTCCCTTCTCTCCTCTACCTTCTCTCCTCACCCTCTCTCCTCTCTCCTCCGTCTGTAATGTTTCCTTGGCCTGAGAGATGTCCTGTCTTCACTCATAACCAGACTCTTTACACGTAAACTGAAGGCTGATTGTGTTACAGTGCAGGTAAACTGAAAGCTGATTGTGTTACAGTGCAGGTAAACTGAAAGCTGATTGTGTTACAGTGCAGGTAAACTGAAGGCTGATTGTGTTACAGTGCAGGTAAACTGAAGGCTGATTGTGTTACAGTGCAGGTAAACTGAAGGCTGATTGTGTTACAGTGCAGGTAAACTGAAAGCTGATTGTGTTACAGTGCAGGTAAACTGAAAGCTGATTGTGTTACAGTGCAGGTAAACTGAAGGCTGATTGTGTTACAGTGCAGGTAAACTGAAAGCTGATTGTGTTACAGTGCAGGTAAACTGAAAGCTGATTGTGTTACAGTGCAGGTAAACTGAAGGCTGATTGTGTTACAGTGCAGGTAAACTGAAAGCTGATTGTGTTACAGTGCAGGTAAACTGAAAGCTGATTGTGTTACAGTGCAGGTAAACTGAAGGCTGATTGTGTTACAGTGCAGGTAAACTGAAAGCTGATTGTGTTACAGTGCAGGTAAACTGAAAGCTGATTGTGTTACAGTGCAGGTAAACTGAAGGCTGATTGTGTTACAGTGCAGGTAAACTGAAGGCTGATTGTGTTACAGTGCAGGTAAACTGAAAGCTGATTGTGTTACAGTGCAGGTAAACTGAAGGCTGATTGTGTTACAGTGCAGGTAAACTGAAGGCTGATTGTGTTACAGTGCAGGTAAACTGAAAGCTGATTGTGTTACAGTGCAGGTAAACTGAAGGCTGATTGTGTTACAGTGCAGGTAAACTGAAGGCTGATTGTGTTACAGTGCAGGTAAACTGAAAGCTGATTGTGTTACAGTGCAGGTAAACTGAAGGCTGATTGTGTTACAGTGCAGGTAAACTGAAAGCTGATTGTAAAAGGCAAAACAAAGGCATCAGTTTGGGTTTACCATCCATCCTGCCAATGGCGGCACGGCTTCTGAGAGACTGTGGCGAGTGGTTGTTCAAACAACACTGTTGGACTGTGTGTGTGTGTGTGTGTGCGTGCGTGCACCTGCAGGGTGTGTGATGGGCTCCCTGCTCCAGGCTGGTTTAATGTCCTGCCAAAGACAACAGGAGGAATCTCCTCTCCTCTCTAATGGGGGAGTTAACCATGTCCTCTCCTCTCTAATGGGGGAGTTAACCATGTCCTCTCCTCTCTAATGGGGGAGTTAACCATGTCCTCTCCTCTCTAATGGGGGAGTTAACCATGTCCTCTCCTCTCTAATGGGGGAGTTAACCATGTCCTCTCCTCTCTAATGGGGGAGTTAACCATGTCCTCTCCTCTCTAATGGGGGAGTTAACCATGTCCTCTCCTCTCTAATGGGGGAGTTAACCATGTCCTCTCCTCTCTAATGGGGGAGTTAACCATGTCCTCTCCTCTCTAATGGGGGAGTTAACCATGTCCTCTCCTCTCTAATGGGGGAGTTAACCATGTCCTCTCCTCTCTAATGGGGGAGTTAACCATGTCCTCTTCTCTCTAATGGGGGAGTTAACCATGTCCTCTCCTCTCTAATGGGGGAGTTAACCATGTCCTCTCCTCTCTAATGGGGGAGTTAACCATGTCCTCTCCTCTCTAATGGGGGAGTTAACCATGTCCTCTCCTCTCTAATGGGGGAGTTAACCATGTCCTCTCCTCTCTAATGGGGGAGTTAACCATGTCCTCTCCTCTCTAATGGGGGAGTTAACCATGTCCTCTTCTCTCTAATGGGGGAGTTAACCATGTCCTCTCCTCTCTAATGGGGGAGTTAACCATGTCCTCTCCTCTCTAATGGGGGAGTTAACCATGTCCTCTCCTCTCTAATGGGGGAGTTAACCATGTCCTCTCCTCTCTAATGGGGGAGTTAACCATGTCCTCTCCTCTCTAATGGGGGAGTTAACCATGTCCTCTCCTCTCTAATGGGGGAGTTAACCATGTCCTCTCCTCTCTAATGGGGGAGTTAACCATGTCCTCTCCTCTCTAATGGGGGAGTTAACCATGTCCTCTCCTCTCTAATGGGGGAGTTAACCATGTCCTCTCCTCTCTAATGGGGGAGTTAACCATGTCCTCTCCTCTCTAATGGGGGAGTTAACCATGTCCTCTCCTCTCTAATGGGGGAGTTAACCATGTCCTCTCCTCTCTAATGGGGGAGTTAACCATGTCCTCTCCTCTCTAATGGGGGAGTTAACCATGTCCTCTCCTCTCTAATGGGGGAGTTAACCATGTCCTCTCCTCTCTAATGGGGGAGTTAACCATGTCCTCTCCTCTCTAATGGGGGAGTTAACCATGTCCTCTCCTCTCTAATGGGGGAGTTAACCATGTCCTCTCCTCTCTAATGGGGGAGTTAACCATGTCCTCTCCTCTCTAATGGGGGAGTTAACCATGTCCTCTCCTCTCTAATGGGGGAGTTAACCATGTCCTCTCCTCTCTAATGGGGGAGTTAACCATGTCCTCTCCTCTCTAATGGGGGAGTTAACCATGTCCTCTCCTCTCTAATGGGGGAGTTAACCATGTCCTCTCCTCTCTAATGGGGGAGTTAACCATGTCCTCTCCTCTCTAATGGGGGAGTTAACCATGTCCTCTCCTCTCTAATGGGGGAGTTAACCATGTCCTCTCCTCTCTAATGGGGGAGTTAACCATGTCCTCTCCTCTCTAATGGGGGAGTTAACCATGTCCTCTCCTCTCTAATGGGGGAGTTAACCATGTCCTCTCCTCTCTAATGGGGGAGTTAACCATGTCCTCTCCTCTCTAATGGGGGAGTTAACCATGTCCTCTCCTCTCTAATGGGGGAGTTAACCATGTCCTCTCCTCTCTAATGGGGGAGTTAACCATGTCCTCTCCTCTCTAATGGGGGAGTTAACCATGTCCTCTCCTCTCTAATGGGGGAGTTAACAGGGAGGGGGTGACAGAACAAACACATGACGGAGAGAGATCAGAGGAAAGGAAGAGAAGAGATGTGGGAAAGCTGGGCTGGGATTGGATGGGCGGAGGCTGAGAGAGCAAGCTGGGCTGGGATTGGATGGGCGGAGGCTGAGAGAACAAGCTGGGCTGGGATAGGATGGGCAGAGGCTGAGAGAACAAGCTGGGCTGGGATTGGATGGGCGGAGGCTGAGAGAGCAAGCTGGGCTGGGATAGGATGGGCGGAGGCTGAGAGAACAAGCTGGGCTGGGATAGGATGGGCGGAGGCTGAGAGAACAAGCTGGGCTGGGATTGGATGGGCGGAGGCTGAGAGAGCAAGCTGGGCTGGGATAGGATGGGCGGAGGCTGAGAGAGCAAGCTGGGCTGGGATAGGATGGGCGGAGGCTGAGAGAGCAAGCTGGGCTGGGATTGGATGGGCGGAGGCTGAGAGAACAAGCTGGGCTGGGATAGGATGGGCGGAGGCTGAGAGAGCAAGCTGGGCTGGGATTGGATGGGCGGAGGCTGAGAGAACAAGCTGGGATAGGGAGAGACAGAGGGAGAGGGAGAGGCAGAGACAGAGGGAGAGACAGAGGGAGAGGGAGAGACAGAGGGAGAGGCAGAGGCAGAGGGAGAGGGAGAGGCAGAGGCAGAGGCAGAGGGAGAGGGAGAGGCAGAGGGAGAGGGAGAGACAGAGGGAGAGGCAGAGACAGAGGCAGAGGGAGAGACAGGGAGAGGGAGAGACGGGTGGGGTGGAAAGTGGTGTGACTGGGTCTGGGCTGTACGAGACTGGGTAGGACTTGGCTTGGCTGGAGTTGGGCTGTACTAGACTGGATAGGACTTGGCTTGGCTGGAGTTGGGCTGTACTAGACTGGATAGGACTTGGTTGGGCTGGGCTGTACTAGACTGGGTAGGACTTGGCTGGGCTGGAATAGGCTGGGTAGGACTTGGCTTGGCTGGGCTGGAATAGGCTGGGTAGGACTTGGCTTGGCTGGGCTGGAATAGCTGGGCTGTGTAATCTGAGGGAAATATGTGTCTCTGATGTGGTCATATATTTGGCAGGAGGTTAGGAAGTACAGCTCAGTTTACACCTCATTTTGATGGCAGTGGACACATATCCTGTCTTCTCATGAAAGCCAGGTCTGCCTACGGCGGTCTCTCTCGATAGCAAGGCCATGCTCACTAAATCTGTACAAAGGATTTTCTTAATTTTGGTTCAGTCACAGTGGTCAGTTACTCTGTAACTGTGTACTCTCTGTTTAGGGCCAGATAGGATACTAGTTTGCTCAGTTTTTTTGGTTAATTGTGTCAAGTAATTAACTTTTATGTGTTTATGAACAGAGCTCCAGGGACCAGCTTGCTTAGGGGACTCTTCTCCAGGTTCATCTCTCTGTAGGTGAGGGCTCTGTGGGGTCTGTTTGTGTTTGTGAACAGAGCCCCAGGACCAGCTTGCTTAGGGGACTCTTCTCCAGGTTCATCTCTCTGTAGGTGAGGGCTCTGTGGGGTCTGTATGTGTTTGTGAACAGAGCCCCCAGGACCAGCTTGCTTAGGGGACTCTTCTCCAGGTTCATCTCTCTGTAGGTGAGGGCTCTGTGGGGTCTGTTTGTGTTTATGAACAGAGCTCCAGGGACCAGCTTGCTTAGGGGACTCTTCTCCAGGTTCATCTCTCTGTAGGTGAGGGCTCTGTGGGGTCTGTTTGTGTTTGTGAACAGAGCTCCAGGGACCAGCTTGCTTAGGGGACTCTTCTCCAGGTTCATCTCTCTGTAGGTGGTAACTTTGTTATGGAAGGTTTGAGAGTCACTTCCTTTTAAGCGGTTGTAGAATTAAATTATTATTTTCTGGATTTTGATAATTAGCGGGAATAATCCTAATTCTGCTCTGCATGCATTATTTAGTGTTTTACGTTGTACACAGAGGATATTTTTTGCAGAATTCTGCATGCAGTCTCAATTTGGTGTTTTGTCCCATTTTGTGAATTCTTGGTTGGTGAGCGGACCCCAGACCTCACAACCATAAAGGGCAATGGGTTCTGTAAATTATTCAAGTATTTTTAGCCAGATGCTAATTGGTATGTTGAATTTTATGTTCCTTTTGATGGCGTAGAAGGCCCTTCTTGCCTTGTCTCTCAGATCGTTCACAGCTTTGTGGAAGTTACTTGTGGCGCTGATGTTTAGGCAGAGGTAGGTTTAGTTTCTAGTGTTAAAGTTACCTGTGGTGAAGTTACCTGTGGTGCTGATGTTTAGACCGAGGTAGGTTTAGTTTCTAGTGTTAAAGTTACCTGTGGTGAAGTTACCTGTGGTGCTGATGTTTAGACCGAGGTAGGTTTAGTTTCTAGTGTTAAAGTTACCTGTGGTGAAGTTACCTGTGGTGCTGATGTTTAGACCGAGGTAGGTTTAGTTTCTAGTGTTAAAGTTACCTGTGGTGCTGATGTTTAGACCGAGGTAGGTTTAGTTTCTAGTGTTAAAGTTACCTGTGGTGAAGTTACCTGTGGCGCTGATGTTTAGACCGAGGTAGGTTTAGTTTCTAGTGTTAAAGTTACCTGTGGTGAAGTTACCTGTGGTGCTGATGTTTAGGCAGAGGTAGGTTTAGTTTCTAGTGTTAAAGTTACCTGTGGTGAAGTTACCTGTGGTGCTGATGTTTAGACCGAGGTAGGTTTAGTTTCTAGTGTTAAAGTTACCTGTGGTGAAGTTACCTGTGGCGCTGATGTTTAGACCGAGGTAGGTTTAGTTTCTAGTGTTAAAGTTACCTGTGGTGAAGTTACCTGTGGTGCTGATGTTTAGACCGAGGTAGGTTTAGTTTCTAGTGTTAAAGTTACCTGTGGTGCTGATGTTTAGACAGAGGTAGGTTTAGTTTCTAGTGTTAAAGTTACCTGTGGTGAAGTTACCTGTGGTGCTGATGTTTAGACCGAGGTAGGTTTAGTTTCTAGTGTTAAAGTTACCTGTGGTGCTGATGTTTAGACCGAGGTAGGTTTAGTTTCTAGTGTTAAAGTTACCTGTGGTGAAGTTACCTGTGGTGCTGATGTTTAGACAGAGGTAGGTTTAGTTTCTAGTGTTAAAGTTACCTGTGGTGAAGTTACCTGTGGTGCTGATGTTTAGACCGAGGTAGGTTTAGTTTCTAGTGTTAAAGTTACCTGTGGTGAAGTTACCTGTGGTGCTGATGTTTAGACCGAGGTAGGTTTAGTTTCTAGTGTTAAAGTTACCTGTGGTGCTGATGTTTAGACCGAGGTAGGTTTAGTTTCTAGTGTTAAAGTTACCTGTGGTGAAGTTACCTGTGGTGCTGATGTTTAGACCGAGGTAGGTTTAGTTTCCAGGGCAACTGTGTCTAGATTAAATTTGTATTTGTGGTCCTGACGACTGGACCTTTTTTGGAACACCATTATTTTTGTCTGACTGAGATTTACTGTCAGGACCCAGATCTGTCAAGGCCCAGGTCTGTCAAGGCCCAGGTCTGTCAGGGCCCAGGTCTGTCAGGGACCAGGTCTGTCAGGGCCCAGGTCTGTCAGGGCCCAGGTCTGTCAGGGCCCAGGTCTATCAGGGCCCAGGTCTGTCAGGGACCAGGTCTGTCAGGGACCAGGTCTGTCAGGACCCAGATCTGTCAGGGCCCAGGTCTGTCAGGGCCCAGGTCTGTCAGGACCCAGATCTGTCAGGGCCCAGGTCTGTCAGGGCCCAGGTCTGTCAGGGCCCAGGTCTGTCAGGACCCAGGTCTGACAGAATCTGTACAGAAGATCTAGGTGCTGCTGTAGGTCCTCCTTGGTTGGGGACAGAAGCACCAGATCATCAACAAACAGTAGACATTTGACTTCAGACTCTAGTAGGGTGAGGGCCGGGTGCTGCGGACCGTTGTAGTGATTTCTAACGTGCTGAACTTCGTGTTTCTGTTGTAGTGATTCATAGTGAAGGTGTAGTTTCCTGGGTCTCTGTGTTTTTTGGTTGAACAGGTTTCTCAATTTCATTCTCTTTTTTTTGTTGCATTCCTCATCAAATCATTTGTAATTTTTGTTAATTTTCTTAGGTTGTCAGGTTGAAATTTATTAAATTTGATAAACATCTATAGCATTTGTTAATATTATGATGTTTGTTCGGCTTTGATGCCTCATGATTTAGTCTTTGTCGATCTCTCTGTCTTAATTCAATTCAATGGGGCTTTTATTGGCATAGGATACAGATGTTTAGACTGCTCTCTCTCTCTCTCTCTCTCTCTCTCTCTCTCTCTGTCTCTCTCTCTCTCTCTCTCTGTATGTGTCTCTCTCTCTGTCTCTGTCTCTCTCTCTCTCTGTGTCTCTGTCTCTCTCTCTCTCTCTCTCTGTGTGTCTCTGTCTCTCTCTCTCTCTGTCTCTGTGTGTCTCTCTCTCTCTCTCTGTCTCTGTGTGTCTCTCTCTCTCTGTCTCTCTCTATGTGTTTCTCTATCTTACTGTCTCTGTCTTTCTGTTTTCACTAGGACCTCCCTGGTGGTCTGTGTTTTCACTAGGACCTCCCTGGTGGTCTGTGTCTTCACTAGGACCTCCCTGGTGGTCTGTGTTTTCACTAGGACCTCCCTGGTGGTCTGTGTTTTCACTAGGACCTCCCTGGTGGTCTGTGTTTTCACTAGGACCTCCCTGGTGGTCTGTGTTTTCACTAGGACCTCCCTGGTGGTCTGTGTTTTCACTAGGACCTCCCTGGTGGTCTGTGTTTTCACTAGGACCTCCCTGGTGGTCTGTGTTTTCACTAGGACCTCCCTGGTGGTCTGTGTTTTCAGTCTTTGATGACTAAGTGATGGAGATAGAGATGGTCTGTAGAGGCTTCTCTTTATCACGCCTTAGACATCTCAATCACTCCCAACCCTTAGCTCCAGAGGTGGGCTGCATGGGGGAGGGTGAAGGGAGAGAAACCGAGGGACGGGGGAAACAAATAGAGGGGATTTGTTTGGGTGGACAACGGGGAGGTGGGGGGTCCGATCCATCTGAGCCATCAATCGATCTCCTTCCCTCTCTCCATCCCTCCCTCCATCACTCCATCCCTCCCTCTCTCCATCCCTCTCTCTCTCATCCATCCATCCATCCCTCCATCCATCACTCCCTCTCTCCATCCCTCCCTCCATCACTCCATCCCTCTCTCTCTCATCCATCCCTCCATCCATCCCTCCCTCTCTCTCTCTCATCCCTCCATCCATCCCTCCCTTTCTCTCTCTCATCCATCCATCCCTCCATCCATCCCTCCCTCTCTCCATCCCTCCCTCCATCACTCCATCCCTCTCTCTCTCTCATCCATCCATCCCTCCCTCTCTCCATCCCTCCCTCCATCACTCCATCCCTCCCTCTCTCCATCCCTCTCTCTTTCATCCATCCCTCCCTCTCTCTCTCTCTCATCCCTCCATCCATCCCTCCCTCTCTCTCTCTCATCCATCCATCCCTCCC
>NC_138309.1:87225000-87265000 GCF_965601325.2 Salmo salar | reverse complement strand
CCACTAGAGAGAGAGATGTAGGAGATGGGTTCTGGCCCACTAGAGAGAGAGATGTAGGAGATGGGTTCTGGCCCACTAGAGAGAGAGAGATGTAGGAGATGGGTTCTGGCCCACTAGAGAGAGAGAGATGTAGGAGATGGGTTCTGGCCCACTAGAGAGAGAGATGTAGGAGATGGGTTCTGGCCCACTAGAGAGAGAGAGATGTAGGAGATGGGTTCTGGCCCACTAGAGAGAGAGATGTAGGAGATGGGTTCTGGCCCACTAGAGAGAGAGAGATGTAGGAGATGGGTTCTGGCCCACTAGAGAGAGAGATGTAGGAGATGGGTTCTGGCCCACTAGAGAGAGAGAGATGTAGGAGATGGGTTCTGGCCCACTAGAGAGAGAGATGTAGGAGATGGGTTCTGGCCCACTAGAGAGAGAGAGATGTAGGAGATGGGTTCTGGCCCACTAGAGAGAGAGAGATGTAGGAGATGGGTTCTGGCCCACTAGAGAGAGAGATGTAGGAGATGGGTTCTGGCCCACTAGAGAGAGAGATGTAGGAGATGGGTTCTGGCCCACTAGAGAGAGAGAGATGTAGGAGATGGGTTCTGGCCCACTAGAGAGAGAGAGATGTAGGAGATGGGTTCTGGCCCACTAGAGAGAGAGATGTAGGAGATGGGTTCTGGCCCACTAGAGAGAGAGAGATGTAGGAGATGGGTTCTGGCCCACTAGAGAGAGAGATGTAGGAGATGGGTTCTGGCCCACTAGAGAGAGAGAGATGTAGGAGATGGGTTCTGGCCCACTAGAGAGAGAGAGATGTAGGAGATGGGTTCTGGCCCACTAGAGAGAGAGAGATGTAGGAGATGGGTTCTGGCCCACTAGAGAGAGAGATGTAGGAGATGGGTTCTGGCCCACT
The DNA here is from genome assembly GCF_965601325.2 of Salmo salar. Classification (NCBI taxonomy): domain Eukaryota; kingdom Metazoa; phylum Chordata; class Actinopteri; order Salmoniformes; family Salmonidae; genus Salmo; species Salmo salar. The sequence goes on along the minus strand of NC_138309.1, from coordinate 87,264,105 downwards.
AGAGAGAGAGAGATGTAGGAGATGGGTTCTGGCCCACTAGAGAGAGAGAGATGTAGGAGATGGGTTCTGGCCCACTAGAGAGAGAGAGATGTAGGAGATGGGTTCTGGCCCACTAGAGAGAGAGATGTAGGAGATGGGTTCTGGCCCACTAGAGAGAGAGAGATGTAGGAGATGGGTTCTGGCCCACTAGAGAGAGAGATGTAGGAGATGGGTTCTGGCCCACTAGAGAGAGAGAGATGTAGGAGATGGGTTCTGGCCCACTAGAGAGAGAGAGATGTAGGAGATGGGTTCTGGCCCACTAGAGAGAGAGATGTAGGAGATGGGTTCTGGCCCACTAGAGAGAGAGAGATGTAGGAGATGGGTTCTGGCCCACTAGAGAGAGAGAGATGTAGGAGATGGTGGGTTCTGGCCCACTAGAGAGAGAGAGATGTAGGAGATGGGTTCTGGCCCACTAGAGAGAGAGATGTAGGAGATGGGTTCTGGCCCACTAGAGAGAGAGATGTAGGAGATGGGTTCTGGCCCACTAGAGAGAGAGATGTAGGAGATGGGTTCTGGCCCACTAGAGAGAGAGAGATGTAGGAGATGGGTTCTGGCCCACTAGAGAGAGAGAGATGTAGGAGATGGGTTCTGGCCCACTAGAGAGAGAGAGATGTAGGAGATGGGTTCTGGCCCACTAGAGAGAGAGATGTAGGAGATGGGTTCTGGCCCACTAGAGAGAGAGATGTAGGAGATGGGTTCTGGCCCACTAGAGAGAGAGAGATGTAGGAGATGGGTTCTGGCTGTTTGCTTAGGGACAAAACCCTCCTATTGGGTTGGCACTACAGACAGAACACCAACCAACCGGAAATTGTTGCTCATGATTGCAATTTATTGTTATTGGGAAAGGAAGAGGAGAGATGAAGAGGAGGAGAGATGAAGGGTTAGAGGAGGAGGAGGAGGAGAGAGGAAGGGTTAGAGGAGGAGGAGAGTTGGAGGAGAGAGGAAGGGTTAGAGGAGAGATGGGGGGTTGGAGGAGGAGAGAGGAAGAGGAGGAGGAGGAGAGAGGAAGGGTTAGAGGAGGAAGAGGAGAGAGGAAGACTCCTGTAAGACCTTATCTTGTATTCCTGCTAATCAGGGAGAGATGGATGGATGGGGATAACACAGATAACTGCCAGAATAATGGAAACTCTTGCGTAAATGAGGAATACAAAGTACACTGAACAGAAATATAAAACGCAACATGTAAAGTGTTGGTCCCATCTTTCATGAGCGTAAATAAAATATCCCCGAATTTTTCCATATGAACAAAAAGCTTATTTCTCTCAAATTTTGGGCGCAAATTTGTTTACATCCCTGTTAGTGAACATTTCTCCTTTGCCAAGATAATCCATCCACCTGACAGGTGTAGCACATCAAGAAGTAGATTAAACAGAATGGTCATTACACAGGTGCACCTTGTGCTGGGGACAATAAAAGACCACTCTGAAAATGTACAGTTTTGTAACACAACACAATGCCACAGATGTCTCAGGTTTTGAGGGAGCATGAAGTTGGCATGCTGACTGCAGGAATGTCCTCCAGAACTGTTGCCAGAGAATTAAATGTTCATTTATGTACCATAAGTCACCTCCAACATCGTTTTAGAGAATTTAGCAATATGTCCAACCGGCCTCACAACCGTAGACCACATGTAACCACACCCGCTCATAGCCTCCACATCCGGCTTCTTCACCTGTGGGATCATCTGATACCAGCCACCCAGGCAGCTGATAAAACTGAGGAGTATTTCTGTCTGTAATTAAGCCCTTTTGTGGGGAAAAACTCATTCGGATTGGCTGGGCCAGGCTCCCCGGTGGGTGGGCCTATGCCCTCCCAGGCCCACCCAAGGCTGCACCCCTGCCCAGTCATGTGAAATCCATACATTAAGGCCATAATACAGTTCTTTCAATTAACGGATTTCCTTACTCAGTAAAATATTTTTCAATTGTTACATGTTGCTTTTTATAGTTTTGTTCTGTATACAGGTTGCTTCCACACAGGTGTGGTTCCTGAGTTAATTAAGCAATTAACATCACATCATGCTTAGGATCATGTATAAAAATACTGGGAAGGCCATTGTTTTGGCTACCATGGCTACGCCACCATAGGATGACAAAACCCACAGGGCAGGAGAGGTGACTGAATGGTTTGATGCCGTCACCAGATCGCAGCGACCCAATTGAACACTTGTGGGAGATTCTGGAGCGGCATCTGAGACAGCGTTTTTCAACAGGTGTGACTTGTTAAAAGTTAATTTGTGGAATTTCTTTCTTTCCTTAATGCGTTTGAGCCAATTGGTTGTGTTGTGACAAGGTAGGGGTGGTATACAGAAGATATCCCTATTAGGTAAAAGACCAAGTCCATATTATGGCAAGAACAGCTCAAAGAAGAGAAACAACAGTCCATCAGTACTTTAAGACATGAAGGTCAGTCAATCCGGGAACATTTCAAGAATTTTGAATGTTTCTACAAGTGCAATCGCAAAAATCATCAAGCGCTATGATGAAACTGGATCTCATGAGGACCGCCACAGGAAAGGAAGACCCAGAGTTACATCTGCTGCAGAGGATAAGTTCATTAGAGTTACCAGCCTCAGAAATTGCACATTTCAACATCAACTGTTCAGGAGAGACTGTGTGAATCAGGCCTTCATGGATGAATTGCTGCAAAGAAACCACTACTAAAGGACACCAATAAGAAAAAGAGACTTGCTTTGGCCAAGAAACACGAGCAATGGACATTAGACTGGTGGAAATCTGTCCTTTGGTCTGATGAGACCAGATTTGAGATTTTTGGTTCAAACCACTGGGCTTTGTGAGACGCAGAGCAGGTGAACAGATGATCTCCGCATGTGTGGTTCCCACCGTGAAGCATGGAGGAGGAGGTGTGGGGGTGCTTTGCTGGTGATACTGTCATGATTTATTTTGAATTCAAGGCACACTTAACCAGCATGGCTACCACAGCATTCTGCAGCGAGACACCATCCTGACTGTCATTTGTTTTTCAAGAGGACAATGACCCAACACACCTCCAGGCTGTGTAAGGACTATTTGACCAAGAAGGAGAGTGATGGAGTGCTACATCAGATGACCTGGCCTCCAAAATCACCCGGCCTCAACCCAATTGAGATGGTTTGGGATGAGTTGTCAGTGCAGATAGTCCAGGTAACCATTCATTAACTATTTAGCAGTCTTCTAGCTTGGGGGTAAAAATTGTCTCGGAGCCTGTTGGCCAGAGAGCCGATGCTCTGGCACCATTTGCCGGATAGTAGCAGAGTGAACAGTCTGTAGCTTGGGTGACTGGAGTCTTTGGCTTCCGTTGACACCGCCTGGTATGGATGTCCTGGATGGCAGGGTGCTCGGGCCAAGTGATGTACTGGGCTGTCCGCACTACCCTCTGTAGCGCTTTACGGTCGAGAGTGGTGCGTTTGCCATACCAAGCGGTGATGCAGTCAGTCAAGATGCTCTTGATGGTGCAGCTGTAGAACTTTTTTGAGGATCCGAGTGCCCGTGCCAAATCTTTTCAGCCTCCTGAGGGGGAAGAGGCGCTGTCGTACCCTCTTCACGACTGTGTTGTTTGTAAATCATGATAATTCTTTAGTGATGTGGACACAGAGGAACTTCGATGCTCTCGACCCGCTCCACTCCAGCCCCTTCGATGTGAATGGGGGGCGTGCTCGGCCCTCCGTTTCCTGTAGATCAGGTCCTTTGTCTTGCTGACGTTAAGGGAGAGTCTCTGACCTCCTTCCTGTAGGCTGTCTCATCGCCGGCGGTGATCAGGCCTACCATCATCATTTCGTCAACAAACTTGATGGCGTTGGAGTCGTGCTTGGCCACGTAGTAATGGGTGAACAGGGAGTACAGGAGGGGACTAAGCACACACCCCTGAGGGGCCCCCGTGTTGAGGGTCAGCTTGGCAGAGTTGTTGTTGCCTACCCTTACCACCTGGGGCCATCCGGTCAGGAAGTCCAGGATCCATTTACAGAGGAAGTTGTTTAGTCCCAGGTTCCCCAGCTTGTTGATTGAGCTTGGAGCGGACTATAGTGTTGAACGCTGAGCTGTAGTCTATAAACATCATTCTCACGTAGTTATTTCCCCTCTTGTCCAGGTGGGAGAGGGCACTGTGATGTGCAATAGAGATTGTGGTATCTGTGGATCTGTTGGTACAGTATGTGAATTGGAGTGGGTCCAGGGTGTCGATGTGTGTCTTTACCAGCCTTTCAAAGCACTTCATAATACTGATGAATACTGGCGATAGTCCTTTAGGCAGGTTACTTTGGAGTTCTTGGGAACAGGGACAATGGGACATTTTGAGATTACAGTTTGTTGGGATTACATACTGGCATAAGGAAAGATTGAAAATGTCAGTGAAGACACATGCCAGCTGGTCTGACATGCTTTGAGAACGCTCCCTGGTATTCCGTCTGGCCCAGCAGCCTTGCAAGTGTTAACCTGTTTAAAGTTTTACTCTACATCGGCCACGTAGAGCGAAATTGACACCGTCATCCGCAACAACGGGGGGGCTTTTCACGCAAGACTCAGTGTTGTTTTCATCGAAGCGAACTCAGAGCTTCGAAGTGATCAAGTTGATATGTGATGGTTACTTGTGAGATGTTAATATATTTCAGTTGTTGGCCAGTTTCCAATCATAGTAGAGGAGAGAGAGAAAAGGAAAGGGAGAGGAGGAAAGGAAAGGGGGAGGAGGAAAGGAAAGGGGGAGGAGGAAAGGAAAGGGAGAGGAGGAAAGGAAAGGGGGAGGAGGAAAGGAAAGGGAGAGGAGGAAAGGAAAGGGGGAGGAGGAAAGGAAAGGGGGAGGAGGAAATGAAAGGGGGAGGAGGAAATGAAAGGGAGAGGAGGAAAGGAAAGGCGGAGGAGGAAAGGAAAGGGAGAGGAGGAAAGGAAAGGGGGAGGAGGAAATGAAAGGGAGAGGAGGAAAGGAAAGGCGGAGGAGGAAAGGAAAGGGGGAGGTGGAAAGGAAAGGGGGAGGAGGAAATGAAAGGGAGAGGAGGAAAGGAAAGGCGGAGGAGGAAAGGAAAGGGGGAGGAGGAAATGAAAGGGAGAGGAGGAAAGGAAAGGCGGAGGAGGAAAGGAAAGGGAGAGGAGGAAAGGAAAGGGGGAGGAGGAAAGGAAAGGGGGAGGAGGAAAGGAAAGGCGGAGGAGGAAAGGAAAGGGAGAGGAGGAAAGGAAAGGGGGAGGAGGAAATGAAAGGGAGAGGAGGAAAGGAAAGGGGGAGGTGGAAAGGAAAGGCGGAGGAGGAAAGGAAAGGGGGAGGTGGAAAGGAAAGGGGGAGGAGGAAAGGAAAGGGGGAAATGAGGAAAGGAAAGGGGGAGGAGGAAAGGAAAGGGGAGGGGAAAGGAAAGGAAAGGAGGAAGGAGTCATAGGGTGAGAACTCAAGAGAGAGAGAGAGAGAGTTCTTCAGATCTCACTTTTCACTCTAATATATACAGAGTCTGTCTGTGTTTTAGGGATTCCCTCACTCATTTTTCTCTCTATCTTTTTCCCAACCGTCTTTCTCTGCGATGACGGTAGTGTAGGTATGGGGGTAGGAATTTGGAGGTTTAGGGGTGGTTTTGGGGTTGGGGGGTTGGGGGGGGTTTAGGGGGATGGGATTGAGGGTATGGTGGGAGTGGTAATGTGGGGGCTGCCCAGTGTCATCTCAGCAGATGTATATAATCTCCCTCTCTCTCCTTCCTCCTCCTCTTAGGAGACAGAGAGAGGGAGGAGATAGAAGGTAGGGGGGCACACATCTGGACCTTATCTCAAGAGTCTGCCAGGGATCAGCAGCCTAGTAGGATCAGATCGATCCAGTTTGGCCTGGTTAAACTCAGTCCAGTCCAGTTTGGCCTGGTTAAACTCAGTCCAGTCCAGTTTGGCCTGGTTAAACTCAGCTCAGTCGAGTCCAGTTTGGTCCACTTAGACCTACATTGATGCATCAGGTGTCCAGAGAATGTCTGATTGTTTCAGGTATCAGATCAGATCAGATCAGATGTCCACTGTTCAGACAGAGAATGTCTGATTGTTTCAGGTATCAGATCAGATCAGATGTCCACTGTTCAGACAGAGAATGTCTGATTGTTTCAGGTATCAGATCAGATCAGATGTCCACTGTCCAGACAGAGAATGTCTGATTGTTTCAGGTATCAGATCAGATCAGATCAGATGTCCACTGTTCAGACAGAGAATGTCTGATTGTTTCAGGTATCAGATCAGATCAGATGTCCACTGTTCAGACAGAGAATGTCTGATTGTTTCAGGTATCAGATCAGATCAGATCAGATGTCCACTGTTCAGACAGAGAATGTCTGATTGTTTCAGGTATCAGATCAGATCAGATCAGATGTCCACTGTTCAGACAGAGAATGTCTGATTGTTTCAGGTATCAGATCAGATCAGATGTCCACTGTCCAGACAGAGAATGTCTGATTGTTTCAGGTATCAGATCAGATCAGATCAGATGTCCACTGTCCAGACAGAGAATGTCTGATTGTTTCAGGTATCAGATCAGATCAGATCAGATGTCCACTGTCCAGACAGAGAATGTCTGATTGTTTCAGGTATCAGATCAGATCAGATGTCCACTGTCCAGACAGAGAATGTCTGATTGTTTCAGGTATCAGATCAGATCAGATCAGATGTCCACTGTCCAGACAGAGAATGTCTGATTGTTTCAGGTATCAGATCAGATCAGATCAGATGTCCACTGTCCAGACAGAGAATGTCTGATTGTTTCAGGTATCAGATCAGATCAGATCAGATGTCCACTGTTCAGACAGAGAATGTCTGATTGTTTCAGGTGTCAGATCAGATCAGATGTCCACTGTCCAGACAGAGAATGTCTGATTGTTTCAGGTATCAGATCAGATCAGATCAGATGTCCACTGTCCAGACAGAGAATGTCTGATTGTTTCAGGTATCAGATCAGATCAGATCAGATGTCCACTGTTCAGACAGAGAATGTCTGATTGTTTCAGGTGTCAGATCAGATCAGATGTCCACTGTCCAGACAGAGAATGTCTGATTGTTTCAGGTGCCAGATCAGATCAGATCAGATCAGATCAGATGTCCACTGTTCAGACAGAGAATGTCTGATTGTTTCCAAGACAGCTGATGGCCAGAATAGTTAATTACAGATAGCTCTGCACGGCTCTCATCTCATTCTGTGTGTTTGTGATTTTAAAAGGGATTCTGGAGGTCTTCCATGGCAATAGAAGGAGCGTTGGTGGGAAAATAATAAAATCGGGTTATTTATTTTAGTTATTTATTTATTTTAATTTTAGTTTTTAGTTGCGTCCAGATGTGTTTCATTCTACTACAGCGGCTGACATCGGTGGATCATGATGTCATATTGGTAAATGGAACTTGACCCAAACAATGGAAATGCCATGGAAACCACGGGGGTGGAGGAGAGGGGATCTCCTCATTGTCCCCCAGCAACATTAGCTTACATTTAGGCTATTGTCTATATCTGTATGTCACACACTACGTTGAGGTCAAAATCAGAGTATAAGTCTTGTATGGATGTCAACCTCCATCACATGTTCATGTCATCATCACCAATCCACTGCATTACAGTTAGAAACTACTTTGACCACCAACCACTGATTTCTCTATGCTAGCTATGCTAACAGCTTATACGGACAGGAGTTAGCATTTAGCAGTCACTTCTTCTAGACCTGAAAATTGGACTTCTAAATGTTATGCAGTGAAAACAGCCAAATATATTTACATGGGACTTTAGTAAGCACATTGTGGGTCTGTTATAATACACCAATCATGTCTGATTTGACCAATATCTACTTTGTTAGAACAGAGTTGTTGAATGTGTGCCAATCCGGCGTCCTTCTACGCCAATCCGTCGTCCTTCTACGCCAATCCGTCGTCCTTCTACGCCAATCCGTCGTCCTTCTACTCCAATCCGTCGTCCTTCTACGCCAATCCGTAGTCCTTCTACTCCAATCCGTCGTCCTTCTACTCCAATCCGTCGTCCTTCTACGCCAATCCGTCGTCCTTCTACTCCAATCCGTCGTCCTTCTACGCCAATCCGTCGTCCTTCTACACCAATCCGTCGTCCTTCTACGCCAATCCGCCGTCCTTCTACGCCAATCCGTCGTCCTTCTACGCCAATCCGTTGTCCTTCTACGCCAATCCGCCGTCCTTCTACTCCAATCCGCCGTCCTTCTACGCCAATCCGCCGTCCTTCTACTCCAATCCGCCGTCCTTCTACTCCAATCCGTAGTCCTTCTACTCCAATCCGTCGTCCTTCTACGCCAATCCGTCGTCCTTCTACTCCAATCCGTCGTCCTTCTACGCCAATCCGTCGTCCTTCTACACCAATCCGTCGTCCTTCTACGCCAATCCGTCGTCCTTCTACACCAATCCGTCGTCCTTCTACGCCAATCCGCCGTCCTTCTACGCCAATCCGTCGTCCTTCTACTCCAATCCGCCGTCCTTCTACGCCAATCCGCCGTCCTTCTACTCCAATCCGCCGTCCTTCTACTCCAATCCGCCGTCCTTCTACGCCAATCCGCCGTCTTTCTACGCCAATCCGGCGTCCTTCTACGCCAATCCACAGTCCTTCTACGATTCCGATCAGTCTGCGTTCCATTGACCTCTTTACCACATCTTCCCAATCAGTCAATCACATACCATTACCAAACAATCACATACCATTACCAATCAATCACATACCAGTACCAATCAATCACATACCATTACCAATCAATCACATACCATTACCAATCAATCACATACCATTACCAATCAATCGCATACCATTACCAATCAATCACATACCATTACCAATCAATCACATACCATTACCAATCAATCGCATACCATTACCAATCAATCAATCACATACCATTACCAATCAATCAATCACATACCATTACCAATCAATCGCATACCATTACCAATCAATCAATCACATACCATTACCAATCAATCACATACCATTACCAATCAATCACATACCATTACCATACCATTACCAATCAATCACATACCATTACCAATCAATCACATACCATTACCAATCAATCACATACCATTACCAATCAATCACATACCATTACCAATCAATCACATACCATTACCAATCAATCACATACCATTACCAATCAATCACATACCATTTACCACAAAGCTTCTTGTTCTCCTTGTTATTTCCCTTAACCAGAAAGATGGAAGAGCCTTTTCACAAACAAAGCATTTGTCACAAATCGCTTCCCAGCAACCCGCGACTTACAACAGCAATTAGGGTGAAGTGCCTGGCTCAAGGGGTACATCGATTCGAACCAGCATTGTATTGGTTACTGGCTCAACGCTCTTAAGCACTAGGCTACTCGCCGCCCGCAAAAATGGACCGACTCTTCCATCAGATAAACCTAGTGCTCAGCGGCATCATAAATGGCACTCTATTCCCTATGATAAAACACTACTTTAGACTAGGGCCCATAGGACCAGTCAAAAGTAGTTCACTACAATAGGATGCAGATAGAGTTGTATCTGTTAGCAGTGTGTGAGTGAGTGAGTGAGTGAGTGAGTGAGTGAGTGAGTGAGTGAGTGAGTGAGTGAGTGAGTGAGTGAGTGAGTGAGTGAGTGAGTGAGTGAGTGAGTGAGTGAGTGAGTGAGTGAGTGACAGAGGGAGAGAGAGAGAAAGACAGAGAGAGAGAGAGAGAGAGAGAGAGAAAGACAGAGAGAGAGAGAGAGAGAGAGAGAGAGAGAGAGACAGAGAGAGAGAGAGAGAGAGAGAGATAGGTATTGTAGGCCTGAAGCTGTTTACATTGTGTTAGTGGTCAGGAATGCAGATGGGACAGCGATTGACTTGGGAAAATGGAGGCAGCCAAACACAGAAGGGAAACAATAAGCTCGACCAACACAGTGAGGTGGGAAACACACACGCTCACTCACAGAAAGACACACAAACAATCAGTAAAACACACACACACACACACTAAAACACACACATGTTAGCCTAATAACGCTAGAGGAACATTTAAGGGAACAAAGACAACATAAGGAGAAGTTAATGTTAGAGGGGAACGTTTCACTAGTCCTGTGTTTAGTCCTGTGTTTAGTCCTGTGTTTAGTCCTGTGTTTAGTCCTGTGTTTAGTCCTGTGTTTAGTCCTGTGTTTAGTCCTGTATTTCACTAGTCCTGTGTTTAGTCCTGTGTTTAGTCCTGTGTTTAGTCCTGTGTTTAGTCCTGTGTTTAGTCCTGTGTTTAGTCCTGTGTTTAGTCCTGTATTTCACTAGTCCTGTGTTTAGTCCTGTGTTTAGTCCTGTGTTTAGTCTGTGTTTAGTCCTGTATTTCACTAGTCCTGTGTTTAGTCCTGTGTTTAGTCCTGTGTTTAGTCCTGTGTTTCACTAGTCCTGTGTTTAGTCCTGTGTTTAGTCCTGTGTTTAGTCCTGTGTTTAGTCCTGTGTTTAGTCCTGTGTTTCACTAGTCCTGTGTTTAGTCCTGTGTTTAGTCCTGTGTTTTACTAGTCCTGTGTTTAGTCCTGTGTTTAGTCCTGTGTTTAGTCCTGTGTTTTACTAGTCCTGTGTTTAGTCCTGTGTTTAGTCCTGTGTTTAGTCCTGTATTTCACTAGTCCTGTGTTTAGTCCTGTGTTTAGTCGTGTGTTTAGTCCTGTGTTTAGTCCTGTGTTTAGTCCTGTATTTCACTAGTCCTGTGTTTAGTCCTGTGTTTAGTCCTGTGTTTAGTCCTGTGTTTAGTCCTGTGTTTAGTCCTGTGTTTAGTCCTTTGTTTCACTAGTCCTGCATGTTGGAGCTCGAAGCCTAAGATGTTCACTGTACCGTGGAATCACACCTGCAACCCTGAACATGTGACCGTTAAACACTCGGAATATGAATCTGTTAGTGTTAGAAGGGAGAAGGGTTAGTGTCCTGTTGCCATTGGGTTTCTCAGAGTAAGTGTTAGAAGGGAGAAGGGTTAGTGTTATTTGAAAAGCAGCTGAAGGGTGACAGTCAGTCCCTCTCTCCCTGTCTCTCTCTCTCTCTCCCTCCCTGTCTCTCTCCCTCCCTGTCTCTCTCCCTCCCTGTCTCTCTCTCTCTCTCCCTCCCTGTCTCTCTCTCTCCCTGTCTCTCTCTCTCTCTCCCTCCCTGTCTCTCTCCCTCCCTGTCTCTCTCCCTCCCTGTCTCTCTCTCTCCCTGTCTCTCTCTCTCTCTCCCTCCCTGTCTCTCTCCCTCCCTGTCTCTCTCCCTCCCTGTCTCTCTCCCTCCCTGTCTCTCTCTCTCCCTGTCTCTCTCTCTCTCTCCCTCCCTGTCTCTCTCCCTCCCTGTCTCTCTCCCTCCCTGTCTCTCTCCCTCCCTGTCTCTCTCTCTCTCTCCCTCCCTGTCTCTCTCTCTCTCTCTCTCCCTCCCTCCCTGTCTATCTCACTCCCTGTCTCTCTCCCTCCCTGTCTCTCTCTCTCCCTGTCTCTCTCTCTCTCTCTCCCTCCCTGTCTCTCTCTCTCTCCCTCCCTCCCTGTCTCTCTCCCTCCCTGTCTCTCTCCCTCCCTGTCTCTCTCTCTCCCTGTCTCTCTCTCTCTCTCTCCCTCCCTGTCTCTCTCTCTCTCTCTCTCTCTCTCCCTCCCTCCCTGTCTCTCTCCCTCCCTTCTCTCTCCCTCCCTGTCTCTCTCTCTCCCTGTCTCTCTCTCTCTCTCTCCCTCCCTGTCTCTCTCTCTCTCTCTCTCTCTCCCTCCCTCCCTGTCTCTCTCCCTCCCTGTCTCTCTCCCTCCCTGTCTCTCTCCCTCCCTGTCTCTCTCCCTCCTTGTCTCACTCCCTCCCTGTCTCTCTCCCTCCCTGTCTCACTCCCTCCCTGTCTCTCTGCCTCCCTGTCTCTCTCCCTCCCTGTCTCTCTCCCTCCCTGTCTCTCTCTCTCTCTCTCTCCCTCCCTCCCTGTCTCTCTCCCTCCCTGTCTCTCTCCCTCCCTGTCTCACTGGGTCATCTGTTCTTCTCTCCCTCCGCAGGCTGCTCTAAGTGCCTTGAAACAGCTGTCGGAGCAGGGACTGGACACGGTGGACTGCCCCATCAAGGTAAAACACGGAGCATCTATAATGCCACATAGACGCTAGTGGTCACCGATACCTTAAAAAAGAGGGTCCTCACAATGGGCCTCAGGATCTCGCCACAGTATTATTTGTACATTCAAATTACCATCATAAAAATGCAATTGTGTTTGTTGTCCGTAGCTTATCCCTGCCCAAACCATAACCCCACCTCCACCATGGGGCCCAAACCATAACCCCACCTCCACCATGGGGCCCAAACCATAACCCCACCTCCACCATGGGGCCCAAACCATAACCCCACCTCCACCATGGGGCCCATACCATAACCCCACCTCCACCATGGGGCCCATACCATAACCCCACCTCCACCATGGGGCCCATACCATAACCCCACCTCCACCATGGGGCCCATACCATAACCCCACCTCCACCATGGGGCCCATACCATAACCCCACCTCCACCATGGGGCCCATACCATAACCCCACCTCCACCATGGGGCCCATACCATAACCCCACCTCCACCATGGGGCCCATACCATAACCCCACCTCCACCATGGGGCCCATACCATAACCCCACCTCCACCATGGGGCCCATACCATAACCCCACCTCCACCATGGGGCCCAAACCATAACCCCACCTCCACCATGGGGCCCAAACCATAACCCCACCTCCACCATGGGGCCCATACCATAACCCCACCTCCACCATGGGGCCCAAACCATAACCCCACCTCCACCATGGGGCCCAAACCATAACCCCACCGTCACCATGGGGCCCAAACCATAACCCCACCTCCACCATGGGGCCCAAACCATAACCCCACCTCCACCATGGGGCCCAACATAACCCCACCGTCACCATGGGGCCCAAACCATAACCCCACCGTCACCATGGGGCCCGTACCATAACCCCACCTCCACCATGGGGCCCATACCATAACCCCACCTCCACCATGGGGCCCATACCATAACCCCACCTCCACCATGGGGCCCAATACCATAACCCCACCTCCACCATGGGGCCCAAACCATAACCCCACCGTCACCATGGGGCCCATACCATAACCCCACCTCCACCATGGGGCCCAAACCATAACCCCACCGTCACCATGGGGCCCAAACCATAACCCCACCGTCACCATGGGGCCCAAACCATAACCCCACCTCCACCATGGGGCCCAAACCATAACCCCACCTCCACCATGGGGCCCAAACCATAACCCCACCTCCACCATGGGGCCCAAATCATAACCCCACCTCCACCATGGGGCCCAAATCATAACCCCACCGTCACCATGGGGCGCTCTGTTCACAACGTTGACGTCAGCAAACCTCTCACCCACACGACGCCATACACATGGTCTGTGGTTATGAGGCTGGTTGGACGTACTGCCAAATTCTATAAAACAACGTTGGAGGCGGCTTATGGTAGAGAAATGAACATTCAATTCTCTGGCAACAGCTCTGGTGGACATTCCAGCAGTCAGCATGCCAATTGGATGCTCCCTCTGAGACATCTGTGGCATTGTGTTGTCTGACAAAACTGCACATTTTCAGAGTGGTCTTTTATTGTCCTCAGCACAAGGTGCACCTGTGTAATGATCATGCTGTTTAATCAGCTTCTTGATATGCCACACCTGTCAGGTGGATGGATTATCTTGGTAAAGGAGAGATGCTCACTAACAGGGATGTAAACACATTTGTGCACAACATTTGAGAGAAATAAGCTTTTTGTGCGTATGGGACATTTCTGGGATCTTTTATATCAGCTCATGAAACATGAGACCAACACTTTCTTTAACCTGTCTCCTCCCTTTCATGTTCAGTATATATAATACACTCACGCGCCTAAACTTGTGTGTGTGTGTGTGTGTGTGTGTGTGTGTGTGTGTGTGTGTGTGTGTGTGTGTGTGTGTGTGTGTGTGTGTGTGTGTGTGTGTGTGTGTGTGTGTGTGTGTGTGTGTGTGTGTGTGTTTCCCCCTGGTGAAAAAAGGCCAAGCGCATATTTACATGAGAGTCAAATACACGATTCACGATATACTGAGTATACAAAACATTAAGAACACCTGCTCTTTTCATGACATAGACTGACCAGGTGAATCCAGCTGAAAGCTATGATCCCTTATTGATGTCACTTGTTAAATCCACTTCAAATCAGTGTAGATGAAGGGGAGGAGACGGGTTAAAGAAGGGTTTTTAAGCCTTGAGACCACTGATTTATGGATTGTGTATGTGTGACCATTCAGAGGGTGAATGGGCAAGACAAAATATTGAAGTGCCTTTGAACAGGGTATGGTAGTAGGTGCCAGGTGCACCGGTTTGTGTTGAGAACTGCAACGCTGCTGGGTTTTTCACACTCAACAGTTTCCTGTGTGTATCAAGACTGATCCACCACCCAAAGGACATCCAGCCAACTAGACACAGCTGTGGGAAGCGGCGTTGGAGTCAACATGGGCCAGCAACCCTGTAGAACGCTTTCAACACCTTCTAGAGTCCATGTCCTGACAAATTGAGGCTGTTCTGGGGGTAAAAGGGGGGTTCAACTCAATAATAGGAAGCTGTTCTTGGATTAGTCCACTGAGACAGGCACCAAATCAGACAGGTGACCCATCACCCCCTGAAATGGATTAGTCCACTGAGACAAGGGTGAATCAGACAGGTGTCCCAGCACCCCCTGAAATGGATTAGTCCACTGAGACAAGGGTGAATCAGACAGGTGTCCCAGCACCCCCTGAAATGGATTAGTCCACTGAGACAGGCGCAAATCAGACAGGTGTCCCAGCACCCCCTGAAATGGATCAGTCCATTGAGACAGGCACCGAATCAGACAGGTGACTCAGCAGCAGACACATTGGTAACATTGAGAGAGAATATAGTATACAGTATGTACTTTTGACCAGAGCTGGGCTCCGCCATTTTCTTTATGCTCTGGTTTATAATGTAGAGAATAGGGTGCCATTATTTCTTTAGGCTCTGGTTTATAATGTAGAGAATAGGGTGCCATTATTTCTTTAGGCTCTGGTTTATAATGTAGAGAATAGGGTGCCATTATTTCTTTAGGCTCTGGTTTATAATGTAGAGAATAGGGTGCCATTATTTCTTTAGGCTCTGGTTTATAATGTAGAGAATAGGGTGCCATTATTTCTTTAGGCAGTGCACTCATTTTGACCAGGGCACATAAGACTGTGATCAGAAGTAGTGTACTATAGGAAGAGGGTGCCATTGGGACAGCCCATGTATCTCCGGTAATATTACTGTCTGAAGTCACTACATAAGGTAACTGAGCTGACAAGATGTAAGGCCCATGTCAGACCAGACCACTGCTTCTCATAGTTATTGGTCAGCCTTTTAAAATCCACCCCTGGTTTGGTGTTTATAGTGTTTTATTAGTGTGTGTAGATTACAGCAGGGAGAGAGAGAGACAAGGAGAAATAGAGAGAGAGAAGGACAGAGTGAGAGAGAGAGAGAGAGAGAGGGAGAAATAGAGAGAAGGATAGAGAGTGTGAGAGAAAGACAGGGAGAAAGAGAAGGAAACAGAGTGAGAGATATAGGAAGAAAGATAGAGCGAGAAAGACGGAAAAGAGAAAGCAAGAGAGATACAGGAAGAAAGAGAGAGAAAGACAGAGAGATACAGGAAGAAAGAGAGAGAAAGACAGAGAGATACAGGAAGAAAGAGAGAGAGAAAGACAGAGAGATACAGGAAGAAAGAGAGAGAGAAAGACAGAGAGATACAGGAAGAAAGAGAGAGAGAAAGACAGAGAGATACAGG
The DNA here is from genome assembly GCF_965601325.2 of Salmo salar. Lineage (NCBI taxonomy): Eukaryota > Metazoa > Chordata > Actinopteri > Salmoniformes > Salmonidae > Salmo > Salmo salar. The sequence goes on along the minus strand of NC_138309.1, from coordinate 87,248,324 downwards.
AAGAAAGAGAGAGAGAAAGACAGAGAGATACAGGAAGAAAGAGAGAGAGAAAGACAGAGAGATACAGGAAGAAAGAGAGAGAAAGACAGAGATACAGGAAGAAAGAGAGAGAAAGACAGAGAGATACAGGAAGAAAGAGAGAGAAAGACAGAGAGATACAGGAAGAAAGAGAGAGAGAAAGACAGAGAGATACAGGAAGAAAGAGAGAGAGAAAGACAGAGAGATACAGGAAGAAAGAGAGAGAGAAGACAGAGAGATACAGGAAGAAAGAGAGAGAGAAAGACAGAGAGATACAGGAAGAAAGAGAGAGAAAGACAGATACAGGAAGAAAGAGAGAGAAAGACAGAGAGATACAGGAAGAAAGAGAGAGAGAAAGACAGATACAGGAAGAAAGAGAGAGAAAGACAGAGATACAGGAAGAAAGAGAGAGAGAAAGACAGAGAGATACAGGAAGAAAGAGAGAGAGCGAAAGACGGAGATGGAGAGATACAGGAAGAACGCAATAGAGAGATACAGGAAGAAAGCGAGAGAGAGATAGTGTAACGGTTGTCGTATGAAGTGGACCAAGGCGCAGCGGGTTGCGTGCTCATTTTAACTTTTATTAGAACACTTAAACAAAACAAGAAAACAAATGAACGAACAGTAATGCAGGCTACACACAGCTATGCAAAAAAAAAACTACTTCCCACAAACCACAGGTGGAAAAAGGGCTACCTAAGTATGGCTCCCAATCAGCAACAACGATGTACAGCTGTCCCTGATTGAGAGCCATACCAGGCCAACACAAAGAAATACACAACCTAGAAAGAACATAGAAATACAAAACATAGAACAATACCCAAAAACCCCTACAACACAAAACAAACACACCCCTCTTACATAATAACATACCCAATAAACCCCGAAACACTCTAAACAAACGCCCCCTGCCACGTCCTGACCAAACTATAATAACAAATAACCCCTTTACTGGTCAGGACCTGACAGATACAGGAAGAAAGAGAGAGAGAAAGACAGAGAGAGATAGAGAGATAGAGAGATACAGGAAGAAAGAGAGCGAGAGAAAGACAGAGCGAGAGAGAGATAAGGGGAAAAAGAGAGAGATATACAGGAAGAAAGAGAGAAAGACAGAGAGAGATAAAGATACAGGAAGAAAGAGAGAGAGAGAAAGACAGAGAGATACAGGAAGAAAGAGAGAGAGATAGAGGAAGAAAGAGAGAGCGAGAGATATAGAGAGATACAGGAAGAAAGAGAGGTAGAGAGATACAGGAAGAACGCGATAGAGAGATACAGGAAGAAAGAGAGAGAAAGACGGAGATAGAGAGATACCGGAAGAAAGAGAGAGAGAGAAAGAGAGAGATACAGGAAGAACGAGAGAGAGAGAGATACAGGAAGAAAGAGAGGGAGAGATAGACAAAGAGAGAGAGATACAGGAAGAGAGAGAGGGAGAGATAGACAAAGAGAGAGAGATACAGGAAGAGAGAGAGAGAAAGACAGAGAGATAGAGAGATACAGGAAGAAAGACAGAGAGAAAGACAGAGAGATAGACAAAAGAGAGATACAGGAAGAAAGAGATAGACAAAGAGAGAGAGATACAGGAAGAAAGAGAGAGAGAGAGAAAGACAGAGAGATACAGGAAGAAATGAATTTCTCCATTCAATCTAACAGAAAGGAGATTTGTCCTTTAAATGTCACAAGGAGGTGTAGGCTGTGTGTGTGTGTGTGTGTGTGTGTGCGTGCGTGCGTGCGTGCGTGCGTGCGTCCACTCCGCTTTGCATTTACATAGAACCCCCCCCACCCACCCACCTCTCCTCCCCATACTCCGCCCCCGTCACCGCTCCTTGCCGCTTGCCGCCTAACGCTTTGCATGATGGTTATCTGTCTGTCACCACTACACCAGAGTCTGGTCATGGGCCAACCAGTTACACACACACACACACACACACACACACACACACACACACACACACACACACACACACACACACACACACACCACTCCACTGTGGGAAACACATGTCTCCTTCCACGGAACCTTCCGTGTCACCCTCCAGGAACGACTCCAGAAGGAATCAGGCATTTGATTTTCATATTGGGACCGTATTTATATTTTCACGGGACTTCCTGTGTGGGCATCCGTATAGTAAAGTAATTTAACTGTAAAAAAAAAAATGTATTTCCTTTTAAATTGGAATGAACTCAACCAGTCGTGATGTTTTCATCAGATTGTCAAACAAATCACTTCATGTGGCGGCGCAAGTTTGGGGAATCTTACCATTTATCCTACCATTTATTCTACCATTTATCCTACCATTTATCCTACCATTTATCCTACCATTTATCCTACCATTTATTCTACCATTTATTCTACCAATTATCCTACCATTTATCCTACCATTTATCCTACCATTTATTCTACCATTTATTCTACCATTTATTCTACCATTTATCCTACCATTTATCCTACCATTTATCCTACCATTTATTCTACCATTTATCCTACCATTATCCTACCATTTATCCTACCATTTATTCTACCATTTATCCTACCATTTATTCTACCATTTATCCTACCATTTATCCTACCATTTATCCTACCATTTATTCGACCATTTATCCTACCATTCTCCTACCATTTATCCTACCATTTATCCTACCATGTATCCTACCATTTATTCTACCATTTATCCTACCATTTATCCTACCATTCTCCTACCATTTATTCTACCATTTATTCTACCATTTATCCTACCATTCTCCTACCATTTATCCTACCATTCTCCTACCATTTATCCTACCATTCTCCTACCATTTATTCTACCATTTATCCTACCATTTATCCTACCATTCTCCTACCATTTATTCTACCATTTATCCTACCATTTATCCTACCATTCTCCTACCTACCATTTATCCTACCATTTATCCTACCATTTATCCTACCATTCTCCTACCATTTATCCTACCATTATCCTACCAGTTATCCTACCATTCTCCTACCATTTATCCTACCATTTATCCTACCATTTCTCCAGATCTACGCATCAGTTATGATATTCATATGCTCATTTTAAATAAAGGTTAAATAAAAAATGTTAAAAAATAGAAAATTCATGGAACAGTTTCATTTCAAATATAACGTTTTCCTTTTTCTAAATTTGTTTAATCCCAAAGAACTGAATTAAAATGCTACGGATCTAACAGTTAAAATTCTACTATTACCATTTCACCATCCTCTGGACACCCTATTACACCATCCTCTGGACACCCTATTACACCATCCTCTGGACACCCTATTACACCATCCTCTGGACACCCTATTACACCATCCTCTGGACACCCCATTACACCATCCTCTGGACACCCCATTACACCATCCTCTGGACACCCTATTACACCATCCTCTGGACACCCTATTACACCATCCTCTGGACACCCTATTACACCATCCTCTGGACACCCCATTACACCATCCTCTGGACACCCTATTACACCATCCTCTGGACACCCTATTACACCATCCTCTGGACACCCTATTACACCATCCTCTGGACACCCCATTACACCATCCTCTGCCATGTGGACACACCATTACACCATCCTCTGCCATGTGGACACCCTATTACACCATCCTCTGCCATGTGGACACCCTATTACACCATCCTCTGCCATGTGAACACCCTATTACACCATCCTCTGCCATGTGGACACACCATTACACCATCCTCTGCCATGTGGACACCCTATTACACCATCCTCTACCATGTGGACACACCATTACACCATCCTCTGCCATGTGGACAACCTATTACACCATCCTCTACCATGTGGACACACCATTACACCATCCTCTGCCATGTGGACACACCATTACACCATCCTCTGCCATGTGGACACCCTATTACACCCTGATCCATTGGCGGCTAAAGACATGACAGCATGGTACTCAGAGACAGCCTATAGGCCAATGCAGCAGTAGGTCTAGAACTTCCATCAGTACATGAAGACGAAAAATAAAAACAGAAAAAGGGTATTTTTATGACATTTCCACTGGATAGATGATGGTATTCTGCTCCTTCACACCGAGGCTCGGTGATTATCGAGGCTCGGTGATTATCGAGGGGGTTGGTGATTATCGAGGCTCGGTGATTATCGAGGCTCGGTGATTATCGAGGCTCGGTGATTATCGAGGCTCGGTGATTATCGAGGGGGTTGGTGATTATCGAGGCTCGGTGATTATCGAGGCTCGGTGATTATCGAAGCTCGGTGATTATCGAGGCTCGGTGATTATCGAGGCTCGGTGATTATCGAGGGGGTTGGTGATTATCGAGGGGGTTGGTGATTATCGAGGCTCGGTGATTATCGAGGCTCGGTGATTATCGAGGGGTTGGTGATTATCGAGGCTCGGTGATTATCGAGGATCGGTGATTATCGAGGGGGTCGGTGATTATCGAGGCTCGGTGATTATCGAGGCTCGGTGATTATCGAAGCTCGGTGATTATCGAGGCTCGGTGATTATCGAGGGGGTTGGTGATTATCGAGGCTCGGTGATTATCGAGGCTCGGTGATTATCGAGGCTCGGTGATTATCGAGGCTCGGTGATTATCGAGGGGGTTGGTGATTATCGAGGCTCGGTGATTATCGAGGCTCGGTGATTATCGAGGATCGGTGATTATCGAGGCTCGGTGATTATCGAGAGGCTCGGTGATTATCGAGGGGGTTGAGTGTTGGAAAGACTCTTTTAAATACTGCGAGGAATGAGGAACTATTATCATTAGCAATGGATGTTTAAAAAAAATCTGATTCCGTTGATTCACTGTGTGAGGTGAAGAAATAAATGAATTAACAAGCTCAGCTTATTAGTGGCGGACATGGAGAGTTATTAAGACCATCGGAAATCAGACATCCCCAAATGGGACCGTTCCTACATTTCACCAGGAAATTCAAAACACAGGACAGGCAAGGAGGTACGGTAGGGCAGGCCAGGCACCCTAAGGCCCGCCCATAACGCCATCCCCACCTGCCACTTCCTCTCTCTCTCTCTCTCTCTCTCTCTCTCTCTCTCTCTCTCTCTCTCTCTCTCTCTCGCCCCCCTCTCTCTCTCTCTCTCTCTCTCTCTCTCTCTCTCTCTCTCTCTCTCTCTCTCTCCCTCCCTGCTATCTCTTCTTCCATGACAGGGAGGAGAGGAGGGAGGAACATCCAGATAATTCAATAATTAAACAATGAATTATGGGAGTGGAAGGTCATTGGGGTGAGAGTATAGCTGGTGTAGCCCTGGGAAAAGGATCTGTCATCTTCAGCGTTAAAGATGAAGACGGAGCAAGGACAAGCTGACCAGTGCTCTGATTTACCTCATTATCACAGATAGACTGTGAATACTTGACCCATTACATTATCGCAGATAGACTGTGAATACTTGACCCATTACATTATCGCAGATAGACTGTGAATATTTGACCCATTACATTATCGCAGATAGACTGTGAATATTTGACCCATTACATTGTCGCAGATAGACTGTGAATATTTGACCCACTACATTATCGCAGATAGACTGTGAATATTTGACCCATTACATTATCGCAGATAGACTGTGAATATTTGACCCATTACATTATCGCAGATAGACTGTGAATATTTGACCCATTACATTATCGCAGATAGACTGTGAATATTGACCCATTACATTATCGCAGATAGACTGTGAATATTGACCCATTACATTATCGCAGATAGACTGTGAATATTGACCCATTACATTATCGCAGATAGACTGTGAATATTTGACCCATTACATTATCGCAGATAGACTGTGAATACTTGACCCATTACATTATCGCAGATAGACTGTGAATACTTGACCCACTACATTATCGCAGATAGACTGTGAATACTTGACCCATTACATTATCGCAGATAGACTGTGAATACTTGACCCACTACATTATCGCAGATAGACTGTGAATACTTGACCCATTACATTATCGCAGATAGACTGTGAATATTTGACCCATTACATTATCGCAGATAGACTGTGAATATTGACCCATTACATTATCGCAGATAGACTGTGAATATTGACCCATTACATTATCGCAGATAGACTGTGAATATTGACCCATTACATTATCGCAGATAGACTGTGAATATTTGACCCATTACATTATCGCAGATAGACTGTGAATACTTGACCCATTACATTATCGCAGATAGACTGTGAATACTTGACCCACTACATTATCGCAGATAGACTGTGAATACTTGACCCATTACATTATCGCAGATAGACTGTGAATACTTGACCCACTACATTATCGCAGATAGACTGTGAATACTTGACCCATTACATTATCGCAGATAGACTGTGAATATTTGACCCATTACATTATCGCAGATAGACTGTGAATATTGACCCATTACATTATCGCAGATAGACTGTGAATATTGACCCATTACATTATCGCAGATAGACTGTGAATATTTGACCCATTACATTATCGCAGATAGACTGTGAATACTTGACCCATTACATTATCGCAGATAGACTGTGAATACTTGACCCACTACATTATCGCAGATAGACTGTGAATATTTGACCCATTACATTATCGCAGATAGACTGTGAATATTTGACCCATTACATTGTCGCAGATAGACTGTGAATATTTGACCCACTACATTATCGCAGATAGACTGTGAATACTTGACCCACTACATTATCGCAGATAGACTGTGAATACTTGACCCACTACATTATCGCAGATAGACTGTGAATACTTGACCCACTACATTATCGCAGATAGACTGTGAATATTGACCCATTACATTATCGCAGATAAACTGTGAATACTTGACCCACTACATTATCGCAGATAGACTGTGAATACTTGACCCACTACATTATCGCAGATAGACTGAATACTTGACCCACTACATTATCGCAGATAGACTGTGAATACTTGACCCACTACATTATCGCAGATAGACTGTGAATACTTGACCCACTACATTATCGCAGATAGACTGTGAATTCTTGACCCACTACATTATCGCAGATAGACTGTGAATACTTGACCCACTACATTATCACTGCCTTGTTTTCTGGCTCAACACCAGAACTAGGTGTCCTCTTCCAGCAGGACAATGATCCAAAGTACACCTCAAAATCAACACAAAAATGGTTCACCGACAACAGAATCAAGTTTTTTTTCCACGGCCATTCCAGTCCCCTGACTTAAACCCCATAGAAAACCTGTGGGATGAGCTGAAGAGGAGAGTCCACAAGCGTGGACCTGGGAATCTGTAGGATCTGGAGAGATTCTGTATGGAGGAATGGCCTCAGATCCCTGTGTTCTCCAACCTCATTACACATTCTAGGAGAAGACTCAGAGCTGTTATCTTGGCAAAGGGAGGTTGCACAAAGTATTGAATGAAGGGGTGCCAATAATTAATAATAATGTTTTATGATAAGAAATTATTTTATAAAAAATGTTTGTTCAATTATTTTACTTTAATTAAAGGTTTTATTTTGTATTTTTTTATTTCAGGGTTAAGAGTCTAACGTTAGCATTAGGGTTAAGGGTCTAACGTTAGCATTAGGGTTAAGGGTCTAACGTTAGCATTAGGGTTAAGGGTCTAATGTTAGCATTAGGGTTAAGGGTCTAACGTTAGCATCAGGGTTAAGGGTCTAATGTTAGCATTAGGGTTAAGGGTCTAACGTTAGCATCAGGGTTAAGGGTCTAATGTTAGCATTAGGGTTAAGGGTCTAATGTTAGCATTAGGGTTAAGGGTCTAATGTTAGCATTAGGGTTAAGGGTCTAATGTTAGCATTAGGGTTAAGGGTCTAATGTTAGCATTAGGGTTAAGGGTCTAACGTTAGCATTAGGGTTAAGGGTCTAATGTTAGCATTAGGGTTAAGGGTCTAACGTTAGCATCAGGGTTAAGGGTCTAATGTTAGCATTAGGGTTAAGGGTCTAATGTTAGCATTAGGGTTAAGGGTCTAATGTTAGCATTAGGGTTAAGGGTCTAATGTTAGCATTAGGGTTAAGGGTCTAATGTTAGCATTAGGGTTAAGTTTAGGGCTGAAGTCCTCATGACAGGAACCATTCTGCGTATTAATACAGTGATTTCTTCCAGGAACAAAGGATGTATTGCGAAAATATTTAGTATAGGTCCTCAATCAATCACATGTTTTTCTAAAACCCTTTTTAAATCAGTTGTTGTCACAAAGTGCTGTACAGAAACCTGGACTAAAACCCCAAAGAGCAAGCACGGTGGCTAGGAAAAACTCCTAGGAAAACAGAAACCTAGGAAGAATCCTTGAAAGGAACCAGGCTCTGTGGGGTGGAGAATAAGGCCTCTGTGGTTAGGATTAGAGGTATGGATAATGTCCCACTGTAGCTCAGTTGGTAGAACATGGCGCTTGCAATGCCAGGGTTGTGGGTTCGATTCCCACAGGGGGCCAGTATTTAAAAATGTAATAAAATGTTATGTATTCACTACTGTAAGTCGCTCTGGATAAGAGCGTCTGCTAAATGACTAAAATGTAAATGTTGACAGGATCCCTTCTATGTATTAGATCAGAAACGATTTCAATTGGAAGAAAGGATGCATTCTAACATCTTGCTTCTCCCTCTCTCTGATTGGTTCCCCCCCCCCAGAGCAGCGACGTGTGTGTCAGAGAGGACGGACACTAAAACAGACTAACTCAGGCACCACCCACCACTCAGGTCGCCATGGATACAACAGGCTGTCGTCAAGGAGATGACCCCTGACTCTTCCCCCGTCACCTATGACCCCTATCCCCCCACCCCACGACCGTCGCTGCATCCTGGCAACAAGCTGGAACAACATGCAATGGAGTGTGTGGATGTGTACTGAGAAGGATAAAAAAAAATTTAAAAAAAAAAAAAATAACCGACTAACTAGAAAAAGATGGGGGAAATAAACCTTTGAGTCTCTATGTGAAGACAACACTATCCTAACACATTACATGTATTGATCATTTACGAAGAATTTAAATAAATAAAAAAATATATAAAAACTAGATTGAGTATAAACACCTAGATTTAACCCTGTTGGATAGATGTGTAATGGAAAGGGTTTACAACCCAATGTGTATATCATGCCATAAAGACAGAGGCAACATTATAGGGGGGGGGGGGGGGGAGAGAATCAAAGTTGTGTAGCTTATTTTCCAAGGGGTAATTACGTTTCTGTTTATTTTCTAGTTTATTCATCTAACAATGCTTGAGTACTGACTGTATTATAAAAATTAGCCAATAGCAGTGCTGTGAAAGTTGTAGCTGTTGTCTTCTCATACAGTATATTCACCCAGCTTATCTTTCATGCTGATATTAATAAAAACAACAAAAAAAAAAATATAATATATATATTACTTTTATCATCTATCTATATGGATGTGAATGACTTGCAGAAATATCATATGCACAGAAAAAAAGGTTTCTTCATGTGGACAAAAAGGCCATCCTGCCTGGAGTTTAGCATTAAGCAACAGAGCTAGCAGGCAGGCAGGGTAAGGGTCTATTCAATTGGAAGTCAGTCAATTCAGGAAGGGATTTGAAGTTAAAACAAAACAAAAAAAGCTTTTTTTTTTTTTTTTAAATGTATAAATAGCTTATTTTCAATTAATTGAGAAATGAATGAAAAATGGATGCCGTTTTGTTCGATAATTGAATTGCAATTTCAGTTTATTTCCTGAATTGACTGACCTCAATTGGAATTGAGCCCCTCTGCTATCAGATGACTGTGACGTGGTTAGAGGGAAGCTGCAGGTTGGGCCAACCTCTCCTCTGGGTCCTGCAGGGGGAAGCAGCAGGTTGGGCTAACCTGTCCTCTGGGTCCTGCAGAGGGAAGCAGCAGGTTGGGCCAACCTCTCCTCTGGGTCCTGCAGGGGGAAGCAGCAGGTTGGGCCAACCTGTCCTCTGGGTCCTGCAGAGGGAAGCAGCAGGTTGGGCCAACCTGTCCTCTGGGTCCTGCAGGGGGAAGCAGCAGGTTGGGCCAACCTCTCCTCTGGGTCCTGCAGAGAGAAGCAGCAGGTTGGGCCAACCTCTCCTCTGGGTCCTGCAGAGGGAAGCAGCAGGTTGGGCCAACCTCTCCTCTGGGTCCTGCAGAGGGAAGCAGCAGGTTGGGCCAACCTCTCCTCTGGGTCCTGCAGGGGGAAGCAGCAGGTTGGGCCAACCTCTCCTCTGGGTCCTGCAGAGAGAAGCAGCAGGTTGGGCCAACCTCTCCTCTGGGTCCTGCAGAGGGAAGCAGCAGGTTGGGCCAACCTCTCCTCTGGGTCCTGCAGAGGGAAGCAGCAGGTTGGGCCAACCTCTCCTCTGGGTCCTGCAGGGGGAAGCAGCAGGTTGGGCCAACCTCTCCTCTGGGTCCTGCAGGGGGAAGCAGCAGGTTGGGCCAACCTCTCCTCTGGGTCCTGCAGGTGGATATACTATGAAACAGGATCAATGAGTTAGCCAGTTAACTTTGATAAACAGACAGAAATAACAGATTTTCTGATTCATTAAAAAAAGCTACATTTATATGAGTTGTTGGTTGTTGAAGCAATCAAGACCAATTAAGAATGTTTCGGCAAGTTAGCTGGCAAACTCCTTGATCCTAATTTGTAGTGTACCCCCTTGGTCTGCCTGCCCTTGGGTAAGGACACTTCACCACAGACAGCATTACTAGAATGGGTTCTTCTCACCAGAGAGGTAGAGGAGAGTTTGGCAGCCATGTTGGTAAGGACCTAAAAGCATAATACCCCACCCCTGTAAAGTGTGTAATGTAACAAAGCCCCCTTGCCTACCACCTACCATAGAGGCTACCTACCGTTCTAGAATGCATAGTAGCAGAGTATTCTGGAATGGACAAGGTGTTCTAGAATACACCTAATGGGTTCTAGAATGGACACCATGTTGTTGATGATAAGGACGACATGGTGATTTAGTGACTAAAAGTCTCTAATAGTGCAGTGATTCTATGTTCGTGGATTTTTCCCACTTCTCTTACCTCCACAGTTTAGTCGATTACATCTACACCCATTGTGTGTGTTGTATTGACCTGGCCTTCAAGGCATCAACTGGGTGCTTTTAATCTCTGCATTCTGAACCCTATGAGCAAAAGATGTTGAAAAGAAACTGAAAATGTGTTTAAAAGACAACCTCTTTTAAATACTGAAAAAATGTTTTAAATGTTGAAAATGTGTTTAAAAGACAACCTCTTTTAAACACTGAAAAATGTTTTAAATGTTGAAAATGTGTTTAAAAGACAACCTCTTTTAAACACTGAAAATGTTTTAAATGTTGAAAATGTGTTTTTAAAAGATGCTTAAATACATATTTTATATTGAAAAGACGTCTTTTCGACATCTTGTGCTCACTGGGAATCATCTCTGAAGTGGCGAAACCCTCCAGCCATTAATTAGCAGGGTTTCACCCATTCAGAGATCACTTGAATCTAGGGTTGCGAAATTCCGGTAACTCTCCCAAAATTACCCCGTTTCCCAGAAATCCTGATTGTGAGACCAGGAATCGTCCAACCAGGATTTCTGGAAAACGATCGTAATTTTGCAACCCTACTTGGATCACTTAGTTCACTGACATGGAGGATGTGGGAGGAGCAACGTGTTATAATAAGGAAACAGTGTCTCTTCCTGAAATGCAGTAAAATCACCTCGGTTCATGTTGACAAATGTCTGATGTCTTTTCTTTATTGTTTCTGTGTCGTGAAAATCAAGTGAAGAAGAAACAACATCACATTTAGGTAACTGAATTAAGGCCAGGATTAACCGGAAATTAAGGCCAGGATTAACCGGAAATTAAGGCCAGGATTAAATGGAATTTAAGGCCAGGATTAACTGGAAATTAAGGCCAGGATTAACCGGAAATTAAGGCCAGGATTATCTGGAAATTAAGGCCAGGATTAACCGGAAATTAAGGCCAGAATTAAGCGGGAAATTAAGGCCAGGATTAACTGGAAATTAAGGCCAGGATTAACCGGAAATTAAGGCCAGGATTCAATCCGATCGCAGGTTTTAACCCCCAGAGTCCAAGGCCTGCAGAAATCAAATTAGCATAATACAAATATTCTGTACAAATCTGTCTGTTAAAGCTAGACAGCGGTGGAAAAAGTACCCAACTATCACACTTGAGTAAAAGTAAAGATACCTTTAATAGAAAATGACTAAAGTAAAAGTAAATGTCACCCAGTAAAATACTACTTGAGTAAAAGTCTAAAAGTATTTGGTTTTAAATATACTGAAGTATCAAAAGTAAAAGTATAAATCATTTCAAATTCCTTATATTAAGCAAACCAGACGGCACAATTTTCTTGTTTTTTAAAATTTACGGAACGCTTTGGGGCACACTCCAAAACTCAGACATAATTTACAAATGAAGCATGTGCGTTTAGTGAGTCCTCCAGATCAGAGGCAGTAGGGATGACCAGGGATGTTCTCTGTTTAGTGAGTCCTCCAGATCAGAGGCAGTAGGGATGACCAGGGATGTTCTCTGTTTAGTGAGTCCACCAGATCAGAGGCAGTAGGGATGACCAGGGATGTTCTCTGTTTAGTGAGTCCTCCAGATCAGAGGCAGTAGGGATGACCAGGGATGTTCTCTGTTTAGTGAGTCCTCCAGATCAGAGGCAGTAGGGATGACCAGGAATATTCTCTTGAAAAGTGTGTGAATTGGACAATTTTCCTGTCCTGCTAAACATTCAAAATCTAACAAGTGCTTTTGGGTGTCAAGGAAAATTTATGGAGTGAAAAGTACATTATTTTGTTAAGGAATGTAGTGAAGTAAAAGTAAAAGTAGTAAAAAATATAAATAGTAAATTTCAGATACCCAAACAAAACTACTTAAGTAGGACTTTAAAGTATTTTTACTTAAGTACTTTACACCACTGAAGCTAGAGATATCTGTTATTTGGCATGGGCTGTGTCTCAATCCACCATATCTGTCAGGTTAAACTAGAGAGATCTGTTATTTGGCATGGGCTGTGTCTCAATCCATTACATCTGTCAGGTTAAACTAGAGAGATCTGTTATTTGGCATGGGCTGTGTCTCAATCCACCATATCTGTCAGGTTATACTAGAGAGATCTGTTATTTGGCATGGGCTGTGTCTCAATCCATTACATCTGTCAGGTTAAACTAGAGAGATCTGTTATTTGGCATGGGCTGTGTCTCAATCCACCATATCTGTCAGGTTATACTAGAGAGATCTGTTATTTGGCATCGGCTGTGTCTCAATCCACCATATCTGCCGATGTCGGTCTGCTGCATCTGTGGTGGAAGGTGGCAGAGCTATAACCGTGTTTGTCAGACCAGGAGACATCCCGAAAAACATCCCGTTTTGCTCCTTTGACCCCCAAAAAGCTTCACGGGACTCGTCTGAGGTCGGTACCGCTGATCTGCCAACTTCTGTCTGTAGCGTCCCAACAGTTTGGGCTACATACTATTATGACCCCTCTGTGGAAAGGTGAGACTCTCACAAACACAGATGTGTTTGTTTTGCTCCAGGACCCTTACAAGCCTCACAAGATTCGTCTGAAGGTCCCCCGGTACCAGTTAAAAGAATGGAAGTTCAGTTAGCTCTAATAGTTTTGGGACGGTGACACACGTTTAGTTGTTTTGGCTCTGTACTACCGCCCAAAACCACTCCCCTTTCCCGGGATAAATAACTGCGAGAAACCGGTAAATTATAATAAATTATTTATATGAACAGCATGGTGTGAAATGGAACTGCTAAATTATATGTGATGTCTAAATCTGGCCTCTCTATGGCCTCTGCATGATGAATCATCAACGCTCAGTGACAGACAGCCCATCTCAGGGTGGGGACAGACAGCCCATCTCAGGGTGGGGACAGACAGCCCATCTCAGGGTGGGGACAGACAGCCCATCTCAGGGTGGGGGGACAGACAGACCATCTCATGGTGGGGGGACAGACAGACCATCTCATGGTGAAGGAACAGACAGCCCATCTCAGGGTGGGGACAGACAGTCCATCTCATGGTGAAGGGACAGACAGCTCATCTCAGGGTGGAGGGACAGACAGCCCATCTCAGGGTGGGGACAGACAGCCCATCTCAGGGTGGGGACAGACAGCCCATCTCAGAGTGGGGGGACAGACAGCCCATCTCAGTATGGAGGACAGACAGCCCATCTCAGGGTGGGGACAGACAGTCCATCTCAGTATGGAGGACAGACAGCCCATCTCAGGGTGGGGACAGACAGTCCATCTCAGTATGGAGGACAGACAGCCCATCTCAGGGTGGAGGGACAGACAGCCCATCTCAGTATGGAGGACAGACAGCCCATCTCAGGGTGGGGACAGACAGTCCATCTCAGGGTGGGGACAGACAGTCCATCTCAGGGTGGAGGGACAGACAGCCCATCTCATGGTGAAGGGACAGACAGCCCATCTCAGGGTGGAGGGACAGACAGTCCATCTCAGGGTGGGGACAGACAGTCCATCTCAGGGTGAAGGGACAGACAGCTCATCTCAGTGTGGAGGGACAGACAGCCCATCTCAGTATGGAGGACAGACAGCTCATCTCAGTGTGGAGGGACAGACAGCCCATCTCAGTGTGGAGGGACAGACAGCCCATCTCAGTATGAAGGACAGACAGTCCATCTCAGGGTGAAGGGACAGACAGCTCATCTCAGTGTGGAGGGACAGACAGCCCATCTCAGGGTGGGGACAGACAGTCCATCTCAGGGTGGGGACAGACAGTCCATCTCATGGTGAAGGGACAGACAGCTCATCTCAGTGTGGAGGGACAGACAGCCCATCTCAGTATGGAGGACAGACAGCCCATCTCAGGGTGGGGACAGACAGTCCATCTCAGGGTGGGGACAGACAGTCCATCTCATGGTGAAGGGACAGACAGCTCATCTCAGTGTGGAGGAACAGACAGCCCATCTCAGGGTGGAGGGACAGACAGTCCATCTCAGGGTGGGGACAGACAGTCCATCTCAGGGTGGGGACAGACAGCTCATCTCAGTGTGGAGGGACAGACAGCCCATCTCAGTATGGAGGACAGACAGCCCATCTCAGGGTGGGGACAGACAGCCCATCTCATGGTGAAGGGACAGACAGCCCATCTCAGGGTGGGGACAGACAGCCCATCTCAGGGTGGGGACAGACAGCCCATCTCAGAGTGGGGACAGACAGACCATCTCAGAGTGGGGACAGACAGCCCAACTCAGGGTGGAGGGACAGACAGCCCATCTCATGGTGGAGCCCAGTTCATCTCATCATGGTAAGTGTTTTTCTTGTGACAGGTAGGACTGCAGCGTAGCCTATCCTACACTAATATAAGGACTGAATTCACGTCTAATTTACTGTTTCCATCACGGACAAACTGAAATGGTCCACCCACACAGACAGCGTGGTGAAGAAGGCGCAGCAGCGCCTCTTCAACCTCAGGAGGCTGAAGAAATTCGGCTTGTCACCAAAAACGCTCACAAACTTTTACAGATGCACAATCGAGAGCATCCTGTCGGGCTGTATCACCGCCTGGTACGGCAACTGCACCTCCCTCAACCACAAGGCTCTCCAGAAGGTAGTGAGGTCTGCACAACGCATCACCGGGGGCAAACTACCTGCCCTCCAGGACACCTACACCACCCGATGTCACAGGAAGACCAAAAAGATCATCAAGGACAGAAACCACCCGAGCCACTGCCTGTTCACCCCGCTATCATCCAGAAGGCGAGGTCAGTACAGGTGCATCAAAGCTGGGACCGAGAGACTGAAAAACAGCTTCTATCTCAAGGCCATCAGACTGTTAAACAGCCATCACTGGGACTGAGAGACTGAAAAACAGCTTCTATCTCAAGGCCATCAGACTGTTAAACAGCCATCACTAACATTGAGGGGCTGCTGCCAACATACAGATTCAACTCCACCCACTTTAATAATTAGTAAAATTGATGTAATCAATTTATCACTAGCCACTTTATATTATATAATGTTTACTTACCCTACATTACTCATCTCATATGTATATACTGTACTCTATACCATCTACTGCATCTTGCCTATGCCGTTCGGCCATCGCTCAGCCATATATTTATATGTACATATTCTTATTCATTCCTTTACACTTGTGTGAACAAGGTAGTTGTTGTGAAATTGTTAGGTTAGATTACTTGTTAGATATTACTGCATGGTCGGAACTAGAAGCACAAGCATTTCGCTACACTCGCATTAACACCTGCTAACCACGTGTATGTGACAAATACATTTTGATTTGATTTGTAATTTACTGTCTCCATCTGGCTTTCGGGGGTCACATTGTTTTTTAATTGTAAAGTTTAGGGTTGCACATTTTGGGGAATATTCAGAGGTGGAAACTTTCCGTGGAAAATAATGGGAATATATGGGAATTAACGGGAACATATAAGAATTAACAGAAATATATGCAAGTTAATATTAATACCATTTAAATGTAGATGGTTTTTGCATTGGATATATTTACCATATTATATGGAGACAGAAACATAAACCTTTTACCTTATCATAAGTAGATATAATTGCAAATGATTAAATCCTTCCAATAGAAATAAAATAAACTATTTAATTACGAATTGAACTTTAATTAAATGAGTTGACTCTTCACATGGGATGATTTCACTGAACAACAACTGAAAGGGAATATTGAATGATCCCCAATGATCCATCACATCTACAAAAAACGTTTTCAACATACATCTGTAAAATGATAGTCTAGAAACTAAAGCTTTGGTTGTCTTCCTCTCAGGCTTCCATGTCTTCTCCCTGGACCTCCTCAATGTCCACCTCTTGAACATCAGACTCTGAGGCCTCATCTTCACTGTCATTTTCCAACCTTGTTGAGGATGGCTCGTTGTCTGGCTCAAAAAGCCTCAAATTTGCCCGGATGGCCACCAATCCCAAACAAGGACCAGTTGCGCTCTGAGGCGGCTGATGTTGGTGGGATTTGGAGGATGATGGAGGCAACAGGGGAAAGAGCCTCAGATCCACTAAGTCCCTTCCACCAGGTGGCTGATGAGATGTGTTGGTACGACTGCCATATTGCATCTCCATCCCAAAGCTCTTGCTTGGAAGTGTACTTCACCAGACTGCCATATTGCATCTCCATCCTAAAGCCCTTGCTTGGAAGTGTACTTCACCAGACTGCCAAGAACCTTGCCCTCATCCAGGCCAAGGTGGCGAGACACGGTAGTGATGACGCCATAGGCCTTGTTGATCTCCGCACTAGACGGGATGCTCTTACCAGCATACTTGGGGTCCAACATGTACGCTGTGGCGTGTATGGGCTTCAGGCAGAAGTCTTCACGCTTTTTGATGAATTTCAGAACTGCAGTTTCCTCTGCTTGGAGCAATAGTGAAGTGGGCAGGGCAGTACAGATTTCTTCTCTTACATCTGCAAGCAGAGTCTGAACATCAGACAGGATGGCATTGTCTCCCTCAATCCGTGCAATGGCTACTGCTATAGGTTTCAGGAGTTTCAGGCTGCTTACCACTCTCTCCCAAAATACTTCATCCAGGAGGATCCTCTTGATGGGACTGTCCATATCGGCAGACTGTGATATGGCCATTTCTTGGAGAGACTCCTTCCCCCCTCCAGGAGACTGTCAAACATGATGACAACACCACCCCAACGGGTGTTGCTGGGCAGCTTCAATGTGGTGCTCTTATTCTTCTCACTTTGCTTGGTGAGGTAGACTGCTGCTATAACTTGATGACCCTTCACATACCTAACCATTTCCTTGGCTCTCTTGTAGAGTGTATCCACTGTTTTCAGCGCCATGATGTCCTTGAGGAGCAGATTCAATGCATGAGCAGCACAGCCAATGGGTGTGATGTGAGGGTAGGACTCCTCCACTTTAGACCAAGCAGCCTTCATGTTCGCAGCATTGTCTGTCCCCAGTGCAAATACCTTCTGTGGTCCAAGGTCATTGATTACTGCCTTCAGCTCATCTGCAATGTAGAGACCGGTGTGTCTGTTGTCCCTTGTGTCTGTGCTCTTGTAGAATACTGGTTGAGGGGTGGAGATTATGTAGTTAATTATTCCTGGCCCACGAACATTCGACCACCCATCAGAGATGATTGCAATACAGTCTGCTTTCTCCATGATTTGCTTGACCTTCACTTGAACTCTGTTGAATTCTGCATCCAGCAAATGAGTAGATAAAGCATGTCTGGTTGGAGGGGTGTATGCTGGGTGAAGAACATTCAGAAATCTCTTCCAATACACATTGCCTGTGAGCATCAGAGGTGAACCAGTTGCATACGCAGCTCGAGCAAGACATTCATCAGCATTTCTCTGACTACGTTCCTCCATTGAGTCCAAAAAACACTTCTGATTCCAGGAGGACCGTGAGCTGTTGCTATCGATAAGGTGTCTGATTCATCATTTTCACCTCCAATAGAAGTAGAGGGACTTTAGTCAGAGGTTGCTTGTTGTGAGCGCTGAGGGAAGTTTATGCACTTGGCCAGATGATTCTGTATCTTTGTTGCATTCTTCACATATGATTTGGCCCAGTATTAGCACATGTAGGCAGCTTTTCCTTCTACATTAGCTGCAGTGAAATGTCTCCACACATCAGATAGTGCCTGTGGCGTTTTCCTGTAAAGATCGGAAAGAAATGAGTAAAAACAACTCTTTTGTAAGATAAATGTTTTAAAATGAAACATGCATGGAAACAGGTGAAGTAACACATAAATTCGTATAAATTCGTATATAACCCTATATATAGGCTCCTGAGTGGCACAGCGGTCTACAGCACTGCATCTCAGCGCTAGAAACGTCACTACAGACCCTGGTTCGAATCCAGGCTGTATTACATCCGGCCGTGATTGGGAGTCCCATAGGGGCGGTGCACAATTTGGCCCAGCGCCGTCCAGGTTTGGCCGGGGTAGGCCGTCCTTGTAAATAAGAATTTGTTCTTAACTGACTTGCCTAGTTAAATAAAAAAAATACAAATATATAGATGCCCTAGCCTACCTCTTTTAGGTAATACATTCAATTAAGTATTAGCTATATATTTAGCTAATTAAAAATGGGTTATGCATAATAAACTAACTTATAGCCTCTGTCTATTGCGCAATACGCAAGCACCTGTGCTCCGCTGGCCTGTCCTTAAAAAAATGCTTCTTAGCTCTTGGAGTCCCATGCAGGTAAAGCTAGACTAGAATAGTTTTCTGGACATAATTGTTTTTTTAGCATTTCTTATACCAATAGACTATTTAAAGAGAGATTCAAGCTCATTTTTGCTGAATGTTACATACAGCAGCCAATAGCACTCAGGGGTAGTTTGAAAAAAGAGCGAATGCGCGATGGTGGTAGGCTAAAACAGTTATTAATTCAGACCCATAACCATTCAGACCCATAACCATTCAGATGGTGGTAGGCTAAAACAGTTATTAATTCAGACCCATAACCATTCAGACCCATAACCATTCAGACCCATAACCATTCAGATGGTGGTAGGCTAAAACAGTTATTAATTCAGACCCATAACCATTCAGACCCATAACCATTCAGATGGTGGTAGGCTAAAACAGTTATTAATTCAGACCCATAACCATTCAGACCCATAACCATTCAGACCCATAACCATTCAGACCCATAACCATTCAGACCCATAACCATTCAGACCCATAACCATTCAGATGGTGGTAGACTATAACAGTTATTAATTCAGACCCATAACCATTCAGACCCATAACCATTCAGACCCATAACCATTCAGACCCATAACCATTCAGATGGTGGTAGACTATAACAGTTATTAATTCAGACCCATAACCATTCAGAGAAGTGAAAGACATCTGCATCTAATTGTAGTCCTTTATTATTCAAGGATGTCATTAGAATGATGAAAAGAAGGACAACAAAATAGATTTAATTTAACTGTTGAAAGAGGGTAAGGGAGCAACAGGAGGAGAAAGAGGAGGTAGGCTAATAACAGCATGGAAATATTATGAAAGATGTATATATATATATATATATATATATATATATATATACATATATGAGTCTGCCTACTATTACACAAATAGGCCATATTATCAAATCAAATGTATTTATAAAGCCCCTAGAAAAGGCCAGAACCTAGGAAGAAACCTAGAGAGGAACCAGGCTATGAGGGGTGGCCAGTCCTCTTCTGGCTATATTTCTAAAGTAAAATCGCTAGCCTATACTTTTAACTTTGTACTCAGTGGCTTAACGGTGTGTTGAATAGATGGATAAATATAGTTGACATAGTTACTGTCCCAATACTTTTGGAGCTCACTGTATATATGAAAGTACTTCAGTCCTTTAAAAAAAAAAAGCGATTACTTTCTTTATTTTTTTATTCCTGATTTTTCTTATATCTCTCAGATGTAGGACAGACACTGTTTTATTTATTTATTTTTTATTTCACCTTTATTTAACCAGGTAGGCTAGTTGAGAACAAGTTCTCATTTACAACTGCGACCTGGCCAAGATAAAGCGTAGCAATTCGACACATACTAACAACACAGAGTTACACATGGAATAAACAAAACATACAGTCAATAATACAGTAGAACAAAAGAAAACAAAAAGTCTATATACAGTGAGTGGAAATGAGATAAGATAAGGGAGTTAAGGCAATAAATAGGCCATGGTGGCGAAGTAATTACAATATAGCAATT
Source organism: Salmo salar (assembly GCF_965601325.2). Lineage (NCBI taxonomy): Eukaryota > Metazoa > Chordata > Actinopteri > Salmoniformes > Salmonidae > Salmo > Salmo salar. The sequence goes on along the minus strand of NC_138309.1, from coordinate 87,227,652 downwards.
AAACACTGGAATGGTAGATGTGCAGAAGATGAATGTGCAAGTAGAGATACTGGGGTGCAAATGAGCAAGATGAATAAATAAACATACATCCTTTTCATAGATTGTTTTACTATCTGTTTTGCCATGTAGGACTGTTATTCAAGGTGGGTTTTTTTATACCTTCAGGGGTCCTAAAATTCAAAGTCAAATAGCAAAATGATCCCAAAAATTCAATTTGTTAGCTTAGTAGAAACCCAGTCACTTTCTGATTGAGCTGACATATTCATGGGACACAGCATTTCCTAGAGCTACCACTGACCAGGGCCGTAGAGCTACCATTGACCAGGGCCGTAGAGATACCTTTGACCAGGGCCGTAGAGCTACCTTTGACCAGGGCCGTAGAGCTACCTTTGACCAGGGCCGTAGAGCTACCTTTGACCAGGGCCGTAGAGCTACTACTTTGATTTAACCCACATAAAACCAAGACCTGATAATGTGTGTTGAATCCACCCCCTGATATGACAACAAAAGGAAAGATCTTTCAAGTCCATGTTCCACCAATAGAATTCAAATAATCATTCTATTTACGGGTTCCTCTCCCCATATCTAAATATAGAACCTTACGTGGAAGTCTCCACCCCCAGATTTGTTTAAAAATCTCATTGGTGAATCATTAATGAAGTGGACGGCGAGTGTACATTCTGAAATTCCGGGAACTGAAAGAAAAAAAAAGCAGAGAGGCAAATGATTTGCATATTATCTAGCACGGTATTCCACGAGGTTTCCTTTCCTCAATTGGAACGTTCCCAGTTTGAGAAGGAAACCCTGTCTGGTCTATCTCCAATACAGATTTCCATTGTTTGCGGTCCCGAATGGAATCCCATATTAGTCCATTCTCATCAGATTCCCCTCTGGGGTGAAATAACATCCAGTCTCCAGGGCGTTTTGGAACGTCCTCTAGTCTCTGGTATGTCAAGTGTTTGACTCAAGACTTTCTAAAAATGGATAAGTAGCTATGAAACCCCACAACAACCCATATCACCAGGTCTGGATTGACATGAGAAAGCTGTGACGATATTATTCATTCATAGAGAATCACTGTAGCTGTGTGTCCCAAATGGCACCCTATTCCCTTAATAGCGCACTACTTTTGACCGGGGCTCATAGGTCACTGGTCAAAAGTAGCGCGCTAAATAGGGAATAGGGCGCCATTTGGGACTCCGCTGACAGATCTGTGTTAGTGTGTATGTGAACTGTCTTACGTCAGAGTGGAAATTTATCAGACGTTAATTAGATTCCCTTAATTGACACGGAAACATGTCTGATGTTGATAAAGTATTGGTTTACTGTGGCCCAGTGGGAGTTACGATTTCTGTCTTTATGTCTCTACTAACATGGGAATGGCTGAAGGTTGTTCCACTTACATCCTTCTATAATCAATGTTGTAACTTACATCCTTCTATAATCAATGTTGTAACTTACATCCTTCTATAATCAATGTTGTAACTTACATCCTTCTATAATCAATGTTGTAACTTACATCCTTCTATAGGATATATCCTCAGTCACACTTCACATGGAGTGTGTCTCAAATGGAACCCTATTCCCTATAGTAGAGCCCTATGAGTCCTATGTTCCCTATGAATCCTATCAACCCTATGAGTCCTATGTTCCCTATGAGTCCTATGATCCCTATGAGTCCTATGATCCCTATGAGTCCTATGTTCCCTATGAGTCCTATGTTCCCTATGAGTCCTATGATCCCTATGAGTCCTATGTTCCCTATGAATCCTATCAACCCTATGAGTCCTATGATCCCTATGAGTCCTATGTTCCCTATGAGTCCTATGATCCCTATGAGTCCTATGATCCCTATGAGTCCTATGTTCCCTATGAGTCCTATGATCCCTATGAGTCCTATGATCCCTATGAGTCCTATGATCCCTATGAGTCCTATGTTCCCTATGAGTCCTATGATCCCTATGAGTCCTATGATCCCTATGAGTCCTATGTTCCCTATGAGTCCTATGATCCCTATGAGTCCTATGATCCCTATGAGTCCTATGATCCCTATGAGTCCTATGATCCCTATGAGTCCTATGATCCCTATGAGTCCTATGTTCCCTATGAGTCCTATCAACCCTATGAGTCCTATGATCCCCGGTAAAAAAAGTAGTGCACTATGGGAATAGGGTGCCATTTGGAACACAGCCATGGTTATTCTGTGAATTATCAATTTAATTACTCAAGTAACAACACTGCACTAATATGTTGTAACTTCCAATCTAACATTATTGTACATAATCAAACACGACTTGACATGCATTACAGCCCAGACCTCCATATCTTCTCCCGTCTCTCCATCTTCTTCCATCTCTCCTCTTCTGTTCTCACACATTAGAGCCGTCTTCTCGAAATCAATCAATCACATGTATTTATAAAGCTCTTTTTACATCAGCAGTGATGTCACATAGTGCTGTACAGAAACCCAGCCTAAAACCCCCAAACAGCAAGCAATACAGAAGCACGGTGGCTAGGGAAAAACTCTTTAGAAAGGCAGGAACCTAGGAAGAGGTACCAGGTTCTGAGGGGTAGCCAGTCCTCTTCTGGCTGTGCTGGGTGGAGATAGTACATGGCCATTAAGGCTAGATTGTTCTTCAATATGTTCAAACG